>NC_037670.1:155765209-156030596 GCF_003255815.1 Theropithecus gelada
CAGCTTAAACCCATCTCAAAAAAAAAAAAAAAAAAAAGAAAGAAAAAGAAAAAAAAAAAGAAAATAATTCATGTATATGCAGAGATGTTGGGAGAAGTTTCATTCCAAAGCTAACACAAAACAAGGTACACAAGTTTTTATAGATGATATTATCCATTGTGGTAATATTTGATCTATACTACTTCTGAATTTTTAAATAGTTTTAAGAGTTAACTATAGTTGTTGGGTTTTTTGTTTGTTTGTTTGTTTTTAGACAGGGTCCCACAAATGTAATTTAAAAATATTTGTAGATCCCCTGGATTTCTCTGAGGAAGAAAGTTTGAAAAATGCTTTACCATGGGACTTAGGGCATTAGTCAAAGATACCTATTATGGGAATGAAAGGAGAGTTCTCATTAAGTAAGCAGATTTAGATTAGATAATATTGGTTTGACCTGTCATCTTTAGTACAGTTTAAATTACTGTATTATACTGTGGCAAAAGCTGGATCTGATACAAAGGAAAACATGAAAGAATTGAGACAGTGTGGTATAGAGAGAACACTGACCTAGGACCAGGGACTTGAGTTCTAATCCCAGTTCTACCACCGATTAATTGGTAATTTTAGATCAGTCATTTAGTTTCTCTAGCCTTTTATTTTTTTCTCATACAAAATGAGGGATTTAGATTCTGAGGTTCTTTTTTGACGCAAGACAGCAAAGAGTTGATATTACAGAGTAATTTTTTAAAGACATATACTCTTCCCCACATCCACATATTATAGTTCATATTAAGCTAAATTGTTGCCCAGCAAAGATATTTTAAGAACTTGATATAGTTAGATGATAGTGATTGTTTTAGTTAAATTAATTACATATAAATGAAGGTTTGAGAGTGCTTAGAAACAGTTTGATCTCTTAAATCTTTTTTTTATTATTATTATTTTTTTTAATACAGAGTCTTGCTCTGTTGCCCAGGCTGGAGTACAGTGGCACGATCTCAGCTCACTGCAACCTCCACCTCATGGGTTCAAACTGTCCTCTTGCCTCAGTCTCTTGACTAGCTGGGACTACAGGTGCGTGCCACCACACCCAGCTAATTTTTTGTATTTTTGGTAGAGACGGGGTTTCACCATGTTGGCCAGGATGGTCTCGATCTCTTGACCTTGTGATCCGCCTGCCTCGGCCTCCCAAAGTGCTGGGATTTAGGCGTGAGCCACCGCATCCGGCCTTAAATCTTTCTAATCCCTCTGTGATTATATTGTTATATTGTCTAAGGTTTGAAGACTGTGTGTACTAAGCAGTAAATCATTGCCAGATCATGTACAAATTTAATGATCTTTGCATTAGGTAGAAAGGGGATAGTTCTTAGTTTTGAAATATATTTTGAAGGGTCATTTAATTTCTGAAAAGATTGATAATTCAAGCCTTCTGAGATACTCAGCAATTGAGGACTATTTTTATATGAGTGTTTCAATACATTGATTTTTTGGTTTTGGGGAGACACCAAATCATGTTAATGAGCTTTTTAGTTTGATTTTTGTCTAGGGAGAATTTCCTATTTTATCATTCTTCTGTATAGGAATGTTTGTTTTATTTTGTTGCCATTCTTTTTTCCTAGTGGTTGCTCCATTCATTTGTGTGGAGTATGCAGGTATGTGTTCCCAAAGTGCTTTGAGTCCTTAGAGATAATTACTACATGCTTAAACATTTTCAGTTGCTTGGTACTAATAAGTTGACTTGAGTTTTGCTTTGAGTGATAGTACCTAATGATACTACAATAGCCTGCTATTTGCTAGGCCATGGACATTCTATAGTTTTCAACCTGTATTTGCACCCACCTCTCTTTCTTTCTTCTGGTTTATTTTAAAGTAAATATAAGTTATGTTATGTTATTTCTAAATATTTCAGTATACATGAAAAAGAGGACATTTTATTAGTTATTTTTTATTTCATTGTTTTATTTAAAAACTTTTTTTTTTTTTGGTAGAGGTGGGGTCTCACTATGTTGCCCAAGCTAGTCTGAAACTCCTGGGTTCAAGCACTCCTTCACCTCAGCCTCCCAGAGTTCTGGAATTACAAGCATGATCCACTGCACCTGGCCTTGGATATCTGTTAATCTATAACAAATTGCTACAAACTTAGCAGCTTAAAACAATACACATTTATTATCTCGATGAGGGTCCGGTTTTTGGACATAGAGGTCTTCTGCTCCAGGTCTCTAAGGCTACAGTCAAGATGTTGGCTGGGGCTGTGGTTTCACCTAAAGGCTTGAGTGGAGAAGGATCTGCCTCTAAGCTTATGTGATTGTTGGCAGGATTCAGTTTCTTGCAAGTTGTTGCCCAGAGGTTGTCCTCAGTTCATTGCCATGTGGGCGTCTTTAATGTGGTGTTTTGCTTCATCAATGCCAACAAGGGAAAGTCTGCTAGTGAAGTAGAAGTCACAGTTTTATGTAGCGTAGACCCAGAAATGATGTCCCATCTCCTTTGCCATATTCTCTTGGTTAAAAACAAGTCATTAGGCCAACCTACACTCAATGAGATGAAATTACAATGAGATGGAATTACACAATGGTGTGAATACTTGGTGGTGGGGATCATTTGAGGCCATCTTTGAACTGCCCTGCCAGAGACATTTTCTCTTTTAGCTACAATGTCATTATTTTACTTAACAGATTTAGCAGTAATTCTTTAATTACAATTAATACCTAGTCCATATTTAATTTTCAGTTTTCTAAAAAATGTCTTTTTATAGCGTTTGAATCAGCAATAAGCGTTTGAATCAGGATCCAAACGCTTATTGTATTTGTTGTTATGTCCCTTTTACAATTCTTTTTATCAAGAATTCTTCCATTAGCCGGGTATGGTGGTGCGCACCTGTAGTCCCAACTACTTTGGAGGCTGAGGCAAGAGGATTGCTTGAGTCCAGGAGGTGGAGGCTTCAGTGAGCTATTATTGTGCCACTGCATTCCAGCCTGGGCAACAGAACAAGACTCTGTCTCTTTTAAAAAGCAAAAAGAAGAAGAGTCTTCCCATCCTCTTGCTGTTTTCCTTTATCTGTTGATTTGTTGAAGAAATTGGGTCATTTGTCCTGAAGAAGCTCCCCCATTCTAGATGTGTTCAGTTGTTTTTTTGTAGTGGCATTTGACTAATTCCTCCATTTGTCATGCTTTATATATACTGGAAGTTAAACAGAAAACCTTATTTAGATTTTGGATCAGATTTTTTTTTAAGATGGTCTTGCTCTTTTGCCCAGGCTGGAGTGCAGTGGCACAGTCATGGCTCACTGTAGCCTTGAACCTCCTGGGCTCAAGTGATCCTCCCATCTCAGCCTCCTGAGTAACTGGAACTACAGGCGTGTGCCACCATGCCTGGCTCATTTAAAAAAAATTTTTTTTTGTAGAGTCAAGGTCTTGTTGTGTTGCCTAGGCTGGTCTTAAACTTCTGGCCTCGAGCAATCCTCCCACATTGGCCTCCATCACTTTTTTAGAAAGACCATTCCCTAGGTGGTGCCATATACTTTGTATTTTATCACTTCAGAAGGCACAAAATGTGGTGGTGACAACTTTTTTGTAAAGCTCTCCACTTTTTATTAATCGTGTTAATATCCAAAGATAACTCATTGTTAGAATAAACTATTTCAGTAGAAGTATCAAAATTGGATTTCTCTCATCTTACCATTCCTTTCACATTTATTAGCTGTAATTTTCCTGGGTAAAAATTTACCTCATCTATGAGCTTTTTGGTTACTCTGAAATATAGTTCTACTGGAAAAGCATGATAAATGCTTAATGCTTTCCTTTTAATCACTAGTTTTCAGCATAGTGAGTTGTTATATACCTCCAGGTGTCTAACTAATTTTTTTTTTTTTTAAAAAAAACGAAAAGCATTTATGAACATTAGTCTCTTTATTTGTTGTGTTTTAAATGACTTCAGTAGTCATTCTTTGTGATGCCAGATGGTTCCATCTTAGGCCAGTGGGAGCCCCTTCAGGCTTTCTCCTGTGTTCCCTTGACATGACCCCATTCTTTATTTTCTTGCTTTTTGGCATAGGAAAATGACTTTATCTACCATGCTTTAGTTGAGGCATGATGTTCGGAGTACATAATTGGAAAATAAAGATACTTAATGTTACCAGATTGTCATTTCTTTTAGATCCTTCTAGGTGATAGAGCTAGGAAATAAATTTTTTTAGGAGAAAAAATATCTTGAATTCATACTGCTATTTCCAGTTGTAGGGAAACCTGTTTTTATTTTTGGGTGTAATTAAATTTATAAGTTAACGTAGAATTGTATTTTTATGATGATGAGTCTTTTTATGCAGGAACATGGCATGTCTTTGCATTTTTCCAGCTACCTATCTATCTATCTATCTATCTGTCTATCAATCAATCAATCATCTATCTATCTAATCTATCTGTCTGTCTGTCTGTCTATCTCTCTATCTCAGGGCTGTTTAAAACAATTTTCTCATAGGTTTTGCACATTTCTTTTCTAAGCTTATGGCTAATACTGTATTTTATTGTTGTAATTAGAGGTCTTCTCTTGCATTATATCTTCTAACTGCTTTTCGCTTTTATGTTTGAAGGCTCTGATTTCTTTGTTTTAACTTAATACCTTTAAAAAAAAAAAACAGGTATATTGTAGGATGCCTCTCTACTGGAGTTTGGGTGATTGGGAGGGAATATATTGTAAGCAGGCCCTTGATCACCTCCCTGAGGTAGTGTTTGTCAGGTTTCTCCACTGTAATATTTTCCCCTTTTTTCCCTTTTGCGTACTGTACTCTTTGGAAAGAAGTCGTTATACACAGCTAACACTGAGGGAGTGCTCTCAGTTCTTTAGAGTGGAGTATTACATAATTTCTTAGGAATTCTTCTTTATGGGAGATTTGTCTCTTCTGCCATACTAATTTATCCAGTAATTTATTTGTATCATGTGAGCTCAGATACTTATTTTATACTTTATTATAATCCAGTACTACTTTATTTATTTTGTTGCTCAAATTGTTCCAGCTTTAGTTGTTGGAAGCTGTTTCAGTTGGCTCATGTGCCCCTTTGACATAACTTCCATCAAGTTTTTGTTTTGTTTTTCGTTTTAGTGCTTTCTTAATTTCTGGTATTACAAGATGCTCCAGCCTCATCTTGTTTTATTTTCTGCCCCATTTTTCCATGGAACTGTTGTTCCTTTTATTGGAGAAAGGCATAAGAAATCAAAATCTGGGTGCTAGATGTGCTGCTTTGGGGGTTTTGTTTCTTTTAGTCCCTCTCATTAACCTTATATCCTGAAACCTTGCTATAATCATTTATTATTTCCAGGAGTTCGTCAGTTCTTTGGGATTTTCTGTATAGGCAGTCGTGTCATCTATGAATGATAACAGTATTGTTTCCTTCTTCTCAATCCGTAGACCATTTTTCCCCCTTATCTTCTTGGATTTAGCTAGCATTTCCAGGATGGTATTGAATATAATTATCTCATTTCCAGTCTTGGGGGAAAACATCTAGCTCCTCACCATTAAATATGATGTTACTTGTAGGTGTTTTGTAGGTACTCTTTTATCAAATTGAAGAGGGCCACCAGAATTCCTAGTTAGCTAAGATTTTAATCATGAATATGTGTTGGATTCTGTGAAATGCTTTCTCTGCGTCTGTTGATATGATCATATGACTTTCTTATTTAGCCTATTGATGTGTAATACATTAATTGATTTCAGGATGTTGAAATAGCCCTGTAATAAATACATTTGATTGTGGTGTGTAATTATTTGTATACATTTTTTATTTGATTTACTAATTTTTTGTTGAGAGTATTTTTGCATCCATATTTCATAAGAGATTGGCTGGAGGTTTTCTTTCTGTAATGTCTCTATCTGGTTTTTGTATTAGGGTAATGCTGGTCTCATGCAAAGCATTAGGAAGTGTTTCCTCTGGTATTCTTTTCTGAAAGACATTCTAGACCATTGGTATCATTGTTTTCTTTAAATGCTTGGTAGAATTCACCAGTAAAACCATCTGGGCCTGGAGATTTTCTTTTTTGGAAGATTATTAATTACTAATTCAGTTTCATTAATAGTTATTGGCATATTCAGAAGGTCACTTTCTTGACTTTTGGTAGTTTGTATCTTTTAAGGAATTTGTCCATTTCATTTATGTTATCAGTTTTGTGGGAATAGAATTGTTCATTTTATTATCTGTTTAATATCCAAGTGATCAATAGTGATCACTCCTTTGCATTTCCAATATTAGTAATTTGTGTCTTCTCTGTTTTTTTCTTTGTTAGCCTTGCTAGAGTTTTGTCAGTTTTATTGGTCTTTTCAGGTAGCCAGCTTTTGGTTTCTTGCTTTATTCTACACATTTCCTGTTTCCAGTTTCATTGATTTTTTTGCCCTAATTTTTATTTATTTACTTTTTCTGCTTTGTTTATGCTTCAGTTGCTTTTCTCTAGTTTCCTAGGGTGGAAGCTTAAGTGATTGTTTTTAAGTCGTTATGACTTAATAAAATGCTTTCAATACCGTAAATTTCCTTCTAAGCATTCCTTTCACTGTATCCCACAAGTTTTGATGTTTTGTTCTTAGTTTCACTTGTTCAGAATATTTTTAAATTTATCTGGAGACTGCTTTGGCCCGTGTATCATTTAGAAGTATGTTTACACCAAATATTTTGGGATTTTCCAGCTATCTGTGAATGATTTCTAGTTTAATTTCATTGTGGTCTGAGAGCATACTTTGTGTAATCTTCAACTCTTTTACATTACTAACATATATTTTATGATCTTCCTTGGTGAATATTCTTGTGTGAGCTTGAGAAGAATATGTGTTCTGCTGTTATTGGGTGAAATACTCTGCAAAGTCTATTAGATCTAGTTGATTGATGATGCTGTTCAGTTCAAGGGTATTCTGAGCTTCTGCCTGCTGAGTCTGTCAATTACTGACAGAGGGATATTGATGTGTTCAATTATAATAATGCTTCTTGAACTTCTGTCAGTGTCTCTCTCAAGTATTTTGACACGCTTTTGTTTGGTACAGACACCTTAAGGATTGTTATGTCTTCTTGGAGTACTGACAGTTTTTAAAATTATTTAATGCTTCCTTTTTTTTTTACTTTTATTTTTTGAGACAGGGTTTCACTCTGTCGCCCAGACTGGAGTGCGGTGGTGTTATCTAGGTTCACTGCAACCTCCACCTCCTAGGTTCAAGCAATTCTCCTTCCTCAGCGTCCCGAGTAGCTGGGATTACAGGCCTGTGCCACTATGCCTGGCTAATTTTTGTATTTTTAGTAGAAATAAAATTAAAGCATGTACTTTCTTACCATTTTGGCCAGGCTGGTCTCGAACTCCTGACTTCAAATGATTCACCTGCCTTGGCCTCCCAGAGTGCTGAGATTACAGACATGAGCCACTGCGCCTAGTTAATGGCTCTCTTTTTTCCTGATGATTTTCCTTGATCTTATGTTTGCTTTGTCTGATGTGAATTAATATAGCTATTCCAGTTTTCTATTTAAAGAATGGTATGTCTTTTTCCATTTCTTTGTATTCACCTATTTGTATCTTTATGGGGGTTTCTGGTAGACAACATATTTGGACTTTGTTTTTTTATCTACTCTAACAGCCTTTTAATTGGTTTCTTTAGACCATTCACATACTAATTGATTGTTGATACAATTGGATTGATATGTACCATATTTGTAACTGTTTTCTATTTACTGTACTTGTTCTTTGTTTCTTTTCCCCTTTTTCTGTCTTCTCTGATTTAAAATGGACATTCAGTGTGATTCTGTTTTCTCATCTCTTAGCATATCAGTTACATTTCTTTTTAACTTGTTTTTAGTGGTTGTCCTAGAATTTGTGATATTTATGTACATCTAAACTAAGTCCAGCTTTAAGTAGCAGTGTACTGTTTCATGTGCCATGTACTTATCAGGGTATTTCTTACTCCCCTCTTGTATCCCTTATAATGTTGTTCTTACTCATTTATCTGCATGCCATAATCACTCAATATATTGTTAACATTGTTACTTTGAACAGTTATTTGTTAGATCAGTTAAGAGTAAAAAAAAATACGTTTTAATTTTATCTTCATTTAATCCTTCTCTGACCCTCTTTCTTTATATAGATCAATGTTGTAACCTATATAGCTGTTCTTGCTGAAGAACTTCTTTTAACATTTCTGCAAGGCATATCTACTGGTAACAGATTCCCTTAGTTTTTGTTTTAGGAAGTAGTTATTTCTCCTTCACTTTTTTTTTTTTTTTTTTTTTTTGAGGCGGAGTCTCACTCTGTTGCCCCCAGGCTGGAGTGCAGTGGCGCGATCTCGGCTCACTGCAAGCTCCGCCTCCCGGGTTTACGCCATTCTCCCGCCTCAGCCTCCCGAGTAGCTGGGACTACAGGCGCCGCCACTACGCCCGGCTAATTTTTTGTATTTTTAGTAGAGACGGGGTTTCACTGTGTTAGCCAGGATGGTCTCGATCTCCTGACCTCGTGATCCGCCCGTCTCGGCCTCCCAAAGTGCTGGGATTACAGGCTTGAGCCACCGCGCCCGGCCTCTCCTTCACTTTTAAAGGATAATTTCACTGGATATAGAAGTCTAGGTGAGTGTTTTTGTTTCTTTTTTTTTTTTTCCCCTGACACTTCAAGTATTTCGTTCCACTCTTTTCTTGCTTGCATAGTTTCTGATGAGAAATCCAATGTAATTCTTCTCCTTGTTTCTCTATAAATGAAGGGTTTTGTTCCCTTGTCTTTGGTTTTTGCAATTTGAATATGATACTCCAACTTGTAAATTTTTTTGCTATTTCCTGCTTGGTTTTCTCTGAGCTTCCTGCTTGGTTTACTCTGGTCAGTGGTTTGGTGCCTGTCATTAATTTTGGAAAATTCCAGCCATTATTACTTCAAATATTTCTTCTGCTCCTTTCTTTCCCTTCTCATACTGCAGTTATGCACCTGTTATAGCTTTTTTATTTTTAGAAAATAGTTTTGGGATATTCTGTTTCTTTTTTTTTCTTTATTTTCTTTTTTTCAGTTTGGGAACTTTCTGTTATCATATCTTTAAGCTCACTGATTCTTTCCATGGTACGTTACCCATCTGTCTTGCATGTTGTCTACCTTTTCCGGGGTTTTTTTTGTTTTGTTTTTGTTTTTGTTTTTTTGGTTCCCTTCAATCCTGTTCCTTTAACACTTAAATCTCTCTGAGGAAGTTAACTGGGAACTTTTTCTAACTTTCTTTCCTCACTCTCCCAACATCTGATCTTAAGTGATGATCTTTTCCTTTCATTTTGTACTGGTGAGGCAGTCAGTAAGTGTATTCCAAATTCTACTTATTCTCTCCATTCTTCTCTTATTTATTTATTTATTTTTTTGTTAGCTCTATCTTTTCTACATTGTTGCATCACACATTTATTTTCTGTTATGTATGTCATTCTCATCTTCATGGTTAGTTTTAGTTCGGTGGTTAAATATTTTTATTTCGTGTAACCAGATTTTATGCTGAAGCTTTTGAAATCATTTCTTCGGTATGTATAGTTTATTCGTCAGAAGGTTTCTCAGAAAGAATGGCTCAAGGAATGCTTTGTTAACTACGCCTTTAAACTTGAAAGATAGTTTGATTATATATACAGTCCTAGGCTCACGTTTTTTGTACTTGATTTTCTTGAAATTTTTTCTTTTATTTTATTTGAGTATAATATACCTGTTTATTGTATATACCTGTTTATTGTATTTGGGAGAGTTCTCATTCTTTTTGCTTTGCTTAGGTCTATTTCTGTTTCTTGCAGTTTCTTTTCAGAATGGGTCTCTGTTTTCCTGAAAGTAGGAGTATTCGTTGGTAGGATACTTCTGCAGTCCTCTTAGAGTGTAGAATCTGCCTCTCTCAGTTTTCCAGCCTTCTCTGCATTTACCTGCAAGTCTTGGAGCCTGAGAAGAATGTGTTATCTAACTTTACTTAGTTATCAGATTTTCTTGGTCAGATTATTTCCTATGACCAGAATTTGAACTTGTTGGTTCCTTTGTGAAGAATAGATTTTTTCTTTATTTTTACATGAGTAGTTCCTTCTAATTAGCATAATTAAAATATTTTCAGAGCGGTGATTTTTTTCTTTTTTTGTACCATCCCTGGTAAAAAAACTGTCCTGCCCTGTGTCAACACCCTATTTATTTCTTTTATAGCACTTATCACAGTCCATAATTATCTTGTTTACAATTCTACTTGTTTATTTTCTGCTGCTTGTCATTTGAATGTTAGCCTCACAACTGGGGAGGTATACCTATCGCGTATACCACGGTATTCCCAGGGCCTATAACACTGTCTAGCATAAGGGTAGGACTCAGTAAATATTTGTTTGATAAGTAACTCCAACAAATAGTAAGATCCCCTTCCTACTATGCTCTTAAAATTGGGAAATACTTGTGAGTCTAAACCTTTGCACTATATGTAAGTATAAGTGATTTGGGAGAGAGCTATCATATTTACAGTATATTCTTTATAGCTGGAGATATTAAAAATTGACTTAAGAGTTGATCCTTACTGCATTTTGAATCAGTTTTTTTTTTTTTTAGAAAAAACATGCTTGTTTATTTATTTACATGTACTTATCCTTTCAAAATACAGTGTTTTTAGATTTTAAATCAGAAAGCCTCGAAAAGTTATCAGAATTCCCCCTTCCCACACATTTGTAGCTATAATCAAAAACTCTCTAGACTTCCCGTGTGTGCAGGTAAAGATATTTCTTGAATATTGGGAGAGAATGCCCCCAGTTTTTACCAAACTGATTATTCTTGGGTATTTAAGTGTGTTCCTTATCAGTATTTCCTTATGTATAAGGACTTTGGTTATTTTTTTTTAACATTTATTTTAGGTTCGGGGCACACATGTAGGTTTGTTACATGGTTGTGTTACAGGGGTTTGTTGTACTGATTATTTCATCACCCAGGTACTAGGTAAGCCTAGTACCCAATAGTGATCTTTTCTCTTTTGTGCTCTTCTCCCTCCTCCCACCCTCCACCCTCAAGTAGTCCCAAGTGTCTGTTGTTTGCTTCTTTGTGTTCATAAGTTCTCATGATTTAGCTCCCACTTATAAGTGAGAACATGCAGTAGTTGTGCTGAGGATAATAGTCTCCAGGTGCGTCCATGTTCCCACAAAAGAAATGATCTCATTCTTTCTTCTGATTGCATAGTGTACCATGGTGCATATATACCACATTTCCTTTATCCAGTCTGTCATTGGTGGACATTTAGGTTGACTCCATGTCTTTACTGTTGTTCGTAGTGCTGCAGTGAACATTCGTGTGCATGTGTCTTTATGGTAGAATGATTTCTATTCCTCTGGGTATCTCCCCAGTAATGGGATTGCTGGGTTCAGTGACAGTTCTCCTTTTAGCTATTTCAGGAATTGCCATACTGCTTTCCACAATGGTTGAACTAATTTACACTCCCACTAACGGTGTGTTCCCTTTTCTTTGTAACCTTACCCCATCTGTCATTTTTGACTTTAATAATAGCCATTCTGACTGGTGTGAGATGGTACCTCATTGTAGCTTTGATTTGCATTTCTCTGATGATCATTTCAATGATCAGTGATACTGAGATTTTTCTCATATACCTGTTGGTTGTCATGTTTGTTTTCTTTCGAAAGTGTCTGTTCATATCCTTTGCCCACTTTTTACTTGGGTTTTCTCTTGTAAATTTAAGTTCCTTACAGATGCTGTATATTAGACCTTTGTCAGATACATAGTTTGCAAATATTTTCTCCCATTCTGTAGGTTGTCTGTTTACTCTGTTGATAGTTTCTTTTGCTGTGCAGAAGCTCTTAAGTTTAATTAGATCCCACTTGTAAATTTTTGTTTTTGTTGCAATTGTTTTTGATTTGTCTTGAAATCTTTGCCTGTTCCTATGTCCAGGATGGTATTGCCTAGGTTATCTTCCAGGGTTTTTATAGTTTTGGGTTTTACATTTAAATCTTTAATTCATCTTGAGTTGATTTTTGTATATGGTGTGAGGAAGGGGGTCCAGCCTCAATCTTCTGCATATGGCTAGCCAGTTACCCCAACATCTTATTTATTAGAAGAGAAGTCTTTTCCCCATTGCTTGTTTTCATCAGCTTTGTCAAAGATCAGATGATTATAGGTGTGTGGCCTTTATTGTATACTTTTTTTGGTCTGTCTCTTGAATTTTATGTGGGTTTTGTTTTTTTTTTTTTATGTTTAAAAAATACCTTGTGATCCCCTTGGCCACAGATAACCATTCTTGTTCTGATATGGTATTACCCCAGCAGAGTGTTCACATGTAATGGAAGCTCTGTTATAGTTGATTGATTGATTGTTATTACTGACTTTCGTGTAGGAGCAAGAGTTACATGATACCTTGAATGAAGGATGTGAAAGCTTTTCATAGAAATGTAGAATGTTAACTTGGCCTTCATGAGTAGTATTTCCTAGAGTTGTGCAATACAATTGCCCTGATGACAGCTGAAAGAAATTTGAGACTAAAGAATTAAACCTTTCCCTTTATACTGCAGATAAAATAATTCAAGTCCTGAGAGATTATGTAATGGATTATCTAACCAATTAGTGACCAAGATCCAAAATCTTAGGATTTCTAGTTGAAGTTGATTTTTTTTCAGATCCATTTTATCATATAATTCAACAAAAAGGCACAAGCGTTAAAAGGATGTTTTTAAACTACCAAAGGAAAAACATCCTTTTATACTTCCTAAAATGCTGCTTGACTGACTTTTCTTCATATAAAAATTAGGGGTGGCTTTAAAGTATCTAAAACTTCCCATTTAAAGTTGGCTGGTCTTACTGATAAGCATCCTGAGCAGCCATTATCAGAAAAAATGTTAAATGCTCAATTTTTTGCCCAATTTCTGCTGTTATATTTAAGTATTCTTAAGAGTAGTAATTTGGGGCTGGGTGTAGTGGCTCATGCCTATAATCCCAGCACTTTGGGAGGCCAAGGCGGCAGGATCACTTGAGGTCAGGAGTTCGAGACCAGCCTGGCCAACATGGTGAAACCCCCATCTCTACTAAAAATACAAAAATTAGCCAGGCATGGTGGCAGGCGCCTGTAATCCCAGCTACTCTGGAGGCTGAGGCAGGAGAATTGCTTGAATCTGGGAGGTGGATGTTGCAGTGAGCCAAGATCGCACCACTGTCCAGCCTGGGCGACAGAGTGAAACTCCGTCTCAAAACAAAACAAGAGTATTAATTTGAAAGGTATTGCTAAGCAAGCTTATGGTTTAAGCATATGTAATCAGGAAAGGTTTTTAATTTACTGACTTGAATTGAAACCTAAAATGCCAAATAAATTATCTTCTCATGATGAATTGTAATCGTTTGTTCCTGAGATTTAATTGGTAGTATATACAGATATAGTAGATTTTAAAATATGCAAAAATAGAGACATATAACTTGGGAAAAATTAAAACTGTATCCCATTTTTCAATTACCCGTTTGTGTTTCATTATAAATTTTTAAAGTTCTAATAGAAGAATTTAATTACTCATAGTCTTGCTTTTGTAGTCTGTGTATGAGAAACTTAAAATGTTATTCATTTTTATTGCTTTCAGTTTTCATCCAGCATTGGTAGGAATGAAAATGTACATTTTAATATTAAACTGACCTGATGGAAATAGGTAGCCATTTTAGTCTTCAACCCAACTCTTTTTTCAATTCTTCTTTACCAATTCTCACTTATTATTTGCATTTTAAATGTTTTTAAATGACAGATACTTAATTTAACTCTAGTTAGCAAATCTTTATTATTTGACTCATATAGTTGATACCGAATTGTGTCTTATAAAACTTATTTTCTATTTTTCTAGATGTTAGTATAAATGAAAGTCATGGGTATCTAGAAGAGTGTTGTGGTCACAATCGCTTTGGTTGCCAGAGCAGTGACTCCTGGCAAGTGGAACTAAAAAGCCATCAGTTTCTATTCTTTATTATTCCCTCTAGTGCATGGTCTCTCAAGATACCCCTCCTTCTGTTCTACATCTGCTTCATTTTTATTATGCTACTGACTGCCTTATTTCTCTTTTATTTGGTATCTCTGTTCTCTGTTTCATTCGTTCTGTTTACTTATATATTTTTCATCTTAGAATTTTATTTCCATACTGGCCCATCCCATCTCCTGTCATAGGAGATAGCCAAGATTAGCAGTCATTAAAATAGTCATAAGTAAAAATCAAATGTACAAAGCATATTGCCTATGATTGCTCCTTCAGTAGAGGCTGTGGATGGGGTATTCCGTTTTTAAAAACAAGGGATGTTGAATTGATACCATGATTGACATATGTAGTATAAGAGGTTAACATCTCTCACTTAGTCCTGAAAATTAGAAGGAGGAAAGGCTATATATACCATTAGTGATGGTAGATTGTATAAGTCTTTGGAAAGTAATTCAAGGGAGGATAATAATGAACATGTTTTATAGAATACTACTATGGCAATAGGCTCTATTACCACTGCTGAGGGACTGATGTTAATAGTCATTACCCTAAACTGGTTTCTCATTTGCCTTGCAGGAGAGTGGAAATGGGTTGAGGGGAGCAACATCGTAGGAGGAAGAATTAAAAACAGTCTAGATCTTACTTTATGTTTTGAAATAAGATCCATTATTTAAAAATTTTAAGAGACAATGAGCTTTTATTAGTTTCTTTGCTGTCTTTTTCTATGTCTTTAAAATGATGGAAAAGTAGAGCCTGATTTGATTTTCTGATGGTGTGTTAGTACGTTCTCATGCTGTTATAAAGAACTACATGAGGCTGGGTGATTTGTGAAGAAAAGAGGTTTACTTGACTCACAGTTCTGTGGGCTTGATAGGAAGCATGACTGGGAGGCCGTAGGAAACAATCATGGCAGAAGGCAAAGGGGAAGCAAACACCTTCTTCTCGTGGCAGCAGGAGAGAGAGAGTGAGGGGGGACGTGCCACACACCTTTAAACCATCAGATCTTGTGAGAAGTCACTCACTTTGACAAGAACAACATGGAGGAAATTCAACCCCCATGATCCAATCACCTTTTACCAGGTACCTCCCCCAACATTTGGAATTAAAATTTAACATGAGATTTGGGTGGGGACACAGAGCCAAACCATATCAGTTTGCAAGTCAGTTTGCTATAAATGCAGGAAGTTTGCTGTCATGTCAACTATTATTTTCAACAATAACTATTTTTACTGTTTTTATAAATAATATATGCTATTATATTATATATGAATAATATGACAAATATAAGAAAATAAGTAAGATCTCTTAATGGTATTTATGCCTCATTTTGGGCTACTATTTGTACTGTATATAATTTGATGTACATTGGATCATATACCTGCTTGTTTGTATAATCACACACACGCACACACACACGCACACACACACACCCCCCTGTATATAACAGGTTTTTAAAACAAGAATAGAATCTTACATGCTTCTTTGTGTCCTGCATAGTAGAAATCCCTTCAAGTTTTTTATAATGGTAGTATAAAGTTCCATGATGTATGTTCTATAATTTGTTTGATAATTTCCCTGCTACCTCAGAAAATGTGGCATCAAACATTTCTGTCATATGTCTTTACGTACTCGTGATTTTACTTCTGTGGGATAGATTTTGAAATGAGAGTTCTAGGTGAAAGAATATGTACATTTTAGATTTTAATAAATTTTAAATTTTAATATTTAAACTTTCCATAAAGGCTAGGATAATGTACATGTTCATCTTTTCTCCCTAATTTTCTGATAATTAGGGATTAATTCCATCAATTTGATGGGTAAAAAGGGATATCTTACTATTTTAATTTCTTTTTCCATGACACAGACAATATACAGGGATTTTGAGAAATATTTTTGGTCGTAGTTTATTGGCTGTTTGAATGACTCTTCAGTGACTTGCATTCTGCTCATTTTCAATTCTGTTGTTCATCTTATGAATTGTAACAACATTTTGCATACTCTAGATATGGAATCTTTGTTAGTCATATGAGTTGCAGAGATTTTTGTCCAAACTATTGCTTGTCTCCTGTTTTTCTTCCTGGCACTTTTCGTAACGCAAAATTTGAAAGTTTTAATATAATCAAATGGTTACTTTTTGTTTTATAGATTATGTGTTTCTTGGCAAAAAGATCTAACATGTTAGGTTGTATGTATTGGCCCCTACATTTTTCCCGTAGGGTTTGTATGTATATGTGTATGTTTAAATCTTTGAGGTTACTTTTTGTTGTTGTTGAGACAGAGGGTCGCTCTTACTGCCCAAACTAGAGTGCAATGGTGCGATCTCGGCTCACTGCAACCTCTGTCTCCCGGGTTCAAGCGATTCTCCTGCCTCAGTCTCCTGAGTAGCTGGGATTACAGGCGCATGCCACGATGCCTGGCTAATTTTTTGTATTTTTAGTAGAAATGGGGTTTCACCATGTTAGCCAGGCTGGTCTCAAACTCCTGACCTCAGGTGATCTGCCTGCCTCGGCGTCCCAAAGTGTTGGGATTACAAGCGTGAGCCACGGCGCCCAGCCATGAGATTACTTTTATATGATATTAGACAGGAGTTAACTTTCTTCTGATGGATATTCAGTTGTGCATCATTTAATAAGTGAATTATCAATTCCTGCTGAATTAAAATATCACCTTAATCTGATATTAAATTTCCATCTACACTGGGCTTCGTTTCTGGGTTTGTGTTTCTCTGAGCTATTATTTTTTTTCCTATTCCAGTCCTTTCTGTTTTTAATTATAGAGGATTTAAAATGGTTTTTTAAAGGAATCTTTTTTAAATTAAAATCTTTAATTCTTACTTTTAAAAAGTGTTTTAAAAGTGACAAGATGATTTCCTGTCACTATTCTTTTTTTTTTAAATAAGTTTTCTTAGCCCTTTTTCTATATTTATTTTTCCCTACAAACTTTTTGCATTGTGTACTCCTTGGGTAAAATTTCGCATACCTCAAATAGTTGGCAGTCCAGCAATGCTTGTCTTGTGGCTTTTGGTATACCACTTCCTGTGTTAGATTTCTGTGGGTCACCAGGAGACACCCCTCGGCAGTTAGATGGCTTCAACTGACACGGCAAGTTCTTCTCACCTTTAGGGCAGATTACTTCTCTTGAAGCTCTTAGTGGGGTAGAGATAGCAGATTGTCACAGCAATACTTACGCAGTTGATGCCTGACTCTTAGGGAGAGAAGTATTCAAGGAATTCATGGTTCTTCTCCTAGGGCCAAGCTTTTGTCAAGATTCTTAAAGATCTGAGCCTGTCCTCTGTAACCTGTTGGGCTCAGGAGAGATACTTAGTTGGCTTAGTGCTGGGACTGGAGATCAGCAGGAGTATCTTCAAGCTTCTATCCTTCCAAACCCTCTAGGCTAACCTCACTCCATTTCTGGTCTGTATTTTATTTCTTTTTAATTTTCATTTCAATTTAGTATGAACTTTAAGTTACAGGTAATCAGTGGGATTAATGTACTGTATCCTTTAATTTTTTTTCTTTTTTGTGTTATTTGTTCATTTCATTATCAGATATTTATTAAGTACCGTGTGTATGGCAACATTTAGGCCTATGAAGATGTGTCACCCAGTCCTTGTCTTCTCAGCAGCATTTTGCAAAAAATTTCTTTTCTTTCTACTTAAAATACTTTCTTCACTTAGTATTTACATTTTCTAGGTTTTCATTTTCTTCATCTTTGGCTTTCTTCAGTTTCTTATGCTTGATTCTTTTCTTCTGGACCTCCTAAATGATGGACCCCCGGAGCATAATCAATCCTTAAGCTTTTCTTCTGAGCTCTATTTCATTCCCTAAGTCATCTCACTGAATGTTGTGGCTTTAAATAGCATTGATACATTGACATCTCTGAAGAGTATATTTTATTCAGCACTGGTATTTTCCTTGAATTTCAGCCCCAGATAGCCAACTGCCATATCTCCAGTGGGCTATCTAATAGGCATGTCAAAATTCACAAGACCAAAACATATTGTAACTGTTTGGCCCCCTTGATTTTGCATTTAGTGGTCCATCTGCTCATTTTTCAGATTATGACATGGCTAGCTTCCTTATGTTATTGAGGCCTGTTTCTCCTTTACTTTTCTTCATAGTAACATTATTCTTTACCACTATCTTACCAATACTTTACATTATACTTGACATATATAACATATATATATAGTTAATTTTCCAGATGCTGAGAGCTGTTAATCTCCTATTTTTAGAATCAATTTCTTCTCATATTTACTGTGGTTTTTGCTTTATTTGATTCATTACAACTGACAAATTATGTCATCATTGAATTTCTTTTTTAGAGACAGGGTCTCTCCCTGATGCCTTCTTGATTTTCTGTCTCAAATAATTTAGAAGGTATGTGGTATGCTTTTATTTCTATCTTTGTTTAATTTTAAACTTTAAATAGTATTACTTTTTTTTCTTTTTATCAACTTCAGAAACATTATTCTTTCCTAGGAACTGTGAAAGATAAAGGAACTACCTCACTTCCGTGACATCTAACATTCCCCTCCCCAAATTTATTATACTTCATGATTTCTGTGGTTCCAATTTATCATAGTTATAATGTATTAGATTTTCCTTCATGCTTTATAACATGTATATCAGTGTGATTTTTAAAAATCATTCTTGTTCTTTAGCTTTTAATTGTACTGTAGTCTTTTCAGACGCAGTTCATATCTTCAGTCTTCTGTGTTCCTAATTCGTTTTTGAGAAAAAGCTTTTTTTCTGATAGGAAAGGAATTTGTGTTAATTTTAGAAAATTTGAAAAAAAACACAAGCACAAAGAAAAAAAATCACTTGTAATCTCCCTTTGAGAATTATATTAGTAACTTAGTATATGTTTTTTGCCTTTTCTCCCTGTGTATGAATGTTATCACTTTGCAACACTTGATTCTTTACATACACAGTTAACTACTTTTCCCCTTCACTTACTATGTATTGAACATTTCCCTATGACATTAAAGTCAAGCTGTAGAATACATAATAATTTACATGGTATTCTGTATAGACAGGTTATAATTTAATTAATCCTACATTGTTAGTTTATTTACAGCTTGCTCTCCTAAAGTGTGCTTTGATGAATGTGGATGAGTTATATCCCCTAGGTTTTGTTTTTTTTTTCCTTTGGATAAAGTTCTAAGAAGTGGAAGAATTCTGAGGCTTAATAGGGTGATTAAGAGCATGGACTTTGTAGTCTGACTGCCTTGGGTTCAAATCCCTACTTAGGTGCATACATTTAGGCAATTTATCTTTTTCTTTTTCTTTCCTGCCTTCCCTCCCTCCTTTCTTTTCTTTTCTTTTCTTTTTTCTTTTCTTTCTCTTACCTTTTTCCTGCACTATGTTTCAATTTCTTAATTTGTATACTTCAAAGATAATGGTTTATACATAGAAAACATTGTCTGGGACTCAAACACAGTCATTGTCATGGTTGTCATCATTTTTATTTAGAGGATGTACATATTTGAAATGTTTTTGCTATCGATTAGATTTTTCTCCTGAAAAGTTACATTAATTTGCATTCCTATCAGCAAAATATAAGAGTAACATTTTACCAGCTCTGGCCGACAACTGCTGTTATAATTGTAAAATGTAGTTATTTTTGAGGGTGTGGGACTAATTTTATAGGGGCAATATATATGTTTGTCTTAATCTCCAATTTTTGATTATTGATTTTGGATTTTTTTTGACCATTTTCATATGGGGGTATTTATATTTAAGTGCTCTTTAAATATTCAAATTTTAGTCAGCGCAATGTATTTTATGTTGCCTTTATTTTTTCTAGTTGGCTGTTTGCCTGTTAATTTGATTTTTAGTTGTTTTATGTATTTGTGTTTTGCCTTTGTGGAACATGTGTTAAAGGCAGTTGTTTTCCAAACACCGTGCTTTTTAAAAAAATTCATTCATCTATTTTTGATAATAAGTCTCTTATTTGTGATGGTATAAATAAATCTGTAATTATTAAGCACCTTCTCTTTGCCAGTATAGATCTAACTTTTAAAAAATAGAATTTTTATTGGAGAATAATTTTAGATTTATGGAAAAGTTGCAAAGATGGCACAGAGTTACTATATATGTTCTTTACTTAGTTTCCCTTGTTGCTGACATCCTGCATTACCATGATATGTTTGTCACAACTAAGATGTCAAGGGTACACTACTATTAACTAAATGCCACATTTTATTTGGATTTCATTAGTTTTCCCACAAATTATTCTTTCTCTGATCCAAGATCTCGCATTACATTTAGTTGTCATGTTCATTACTGTCCTCTAGTCTGTGAGTTTCTAAGTCTTTCCTTGTTTTTTATTATATTGAGTTTGGAGGAATATTCATTTGTTTCATTGAACCTTCCTCTGATGTTTTCCTGCTGGTTAGACTGGGGTTATATCAATATGGACTCGTGTATATTTTACCACTTAATTTTTTTTAGCATTGACCTGTCATTCTCTGTGACCCTTTGACATGATCCATACCGCCTCCTTCCTCTGCCTCTAAAAAAAAAAAAAAAAAAAAAAAAACGCTTCTTTTTTTCTTGTGTAAGATACTCCAGGTTTGTCTTCTGTATTCTCTTACCCAGCTCTAGAATCAGCCATTTCTCCAGCTACTCTTGTTTTCTTTTATTGGAGGATGGTATGTAGAAACAAATATCAGGGTGCTGGGTGTGCTTTCGGGTACTGGTGTGTCAGTGCTTCTACTCCCCCTCAGTGGACAGTTAGAAAATACTGTTTGTGCACACACACCCCTATAATTATTTATTTATATTATATTACGGTAAACACAAGTTTGCACTGATGTCTCTGATTCTAATCCAGTACCACAGGGTTCCTTCTGCTCTCCCTCCCCTTGCTTAACTGTAACGTCCCCCTCCAAAAGTGAGAAACCTGGTTCCCACATCTACCAGCCATTTACTTATTTGTTCAACCCCAGTATGTATGTAACATAGGAATTAACCCATATTCCTTGTGAAAAACAACTTTACCAAATCAAGCAGTGTTTATGTATAGCTCTGCTTGCCTTTAGCCTTACAGTTTCCAGTGCAATCACCATCTTCTAAAGTTACTTATATCAGTTCCTTTTCCACTCACACCTCTGCTTTTGATGGTATGCTTAAAAGTGTATCTTATTCCAAAGATGTACTTTATATATGTATAAAAAAAAGATGCATGTATGATATATGTAATGAATATATAATGTAACAATATGATTGCATGCAATATTATATAATGCATGCTACATATAATATGTGTATATGGTATTTTATTTATTTTTAGGTATTTTATTGCTTTATTTTTACCTTGAAGTCTTTTTTTGTTTTAAAGACAGAGTCTTGCTATGTTGCCCAGGCTGGAATTGCTATTCACAGACATGATCCATCATAGCACACTGTGGCCTTGAACTCCAGGCCTCAAGTCTTCCTCCAAGTAGCTGAGGTTACAGACGTGTGCCACTGCACCCAGCTATTTTACCTTAAATTCTTAAATATGTATATCTAAGGTTCATTTTGACACTTAGTGTAAAGTGTTAATAGAACTTTTTATTTTAAACAAAAGTGGCTTATGAAAAGTCTTGATTTTTCTCTGTTGTTGAATATACCACCTTTGTTATATTTTAAAATCTTATATCTACTAGAAGTTTTCTGTGCTTTTCTTACTCTGTTTTGTTTTCTATTCTTATTCAAGTTCCAAACATTACATAACTTTGTGATAATTTCAGCATCTGGTAGATTATTCCTGTTTTTGCCTATTCATGTTCTTTTAATTTGTTAATACTTTTCTTTATTTCAGGAACATTTTAGTGGACAAACCAAATGACCAATCTTCAAGATGGTCTTCAGAGAGCAATTATCCTCCCCAGGTAAGATTACATGTATCCCTTAATGCTGTTTAGAAGTGAACATTTAAATAAACACTCAATTGATACTAGTTATCTGGAATCTCCTAATAGTTTATTCTCTTTTTGAGATTGTGAGGTAAATTTTTATTTTCTCTATTTTTGCTTGTTTATTAAATTTTGGAAGAATTTTTATCTCATAGGCAAATGCAGTGTGAGATTTGATGAAACATGAACTTTTACTTCTGTCTACCAGAACAGTTACACTCAAGTTATTGTGTAAATGTTTAAGGAAATGTTAGTAAATTGAACTTTGATTCATGACTATCTTATGGGGAAAATAAACTTAAATAGTTTGTTATTTTATTAAAATATTATATTTCATATTAAAATAATATTTTAAATGACATCAGGACCATGTGCTAAATTTCTTTTCCCTGGCAAGTAGTGTCTATGGTTGACTGAATTTAAAATCATTCTTTCAGTTATATGCTTTCAGCATTAGTATTTATAATGTACTAGGCACACGTATGTCCATATCCTTGAAGAAATTAATGCTCTGCTAGGTAAAGCAAATGGGTAAATAATACTTTATTTTTTAATTGTAGTGTAATTCATGGAGAGAGAGATATATATATGTGTATTTTTTTTTTCCCTTTGCCTATCTATTTGGATCCCCTGGTGTTTACATGTTTTATTGCAAAATACATGTCTAAAGAATATTTATGTATAATTTTTGGGAGCCACAGTGGCTCAGGCCTGTTGTCCTGGTGTATAAGGAGGTGAGGCTAGGCGTTCTAGGCGTTCGAGGCCAGCCTGGGCAACATAGAAACCTTTGATCTATGCTTAAAAAAAAAAAAAAAAGTGGCCAGGCGCGGTGGCTTATGCGTGTAATCCCAGCACTTTGGGAGGCCGAGGCGGGCAGATCACAAGGTCAAGAAGTCGAGACCATCCTGACCAACATGGTAAAACCTTGTCTCTACTAAAAATACAAAAATTAGCTGGGTGTGGTGGTGCATGCCTATAGTCCTAGCTACTCAGGAGGATGAGGCAACAGAATCGTTTGAACCCAGGAGGCGGAGGTTGCAGTGAGCCAAAATTGCACAACTGCACTCTAGTCTGGCAACAGAGTGAGACTCTGTCTCAAAAAAAAAAAAAAAGTGTATATATATATATATTTATAATTTTTATATGTAATGTAAAGAATAAAACAAATAACTTGTTTATTCATCAGCCATGTTTAGAAATGGAAAGTGATTGCTATCTTTTGAAGCCTCCTATGAGCCCCCTCTTATCTGTTTCCTCTAACCCCTCCCCTGTAACTATAATTGATGTTTTATTAAGCATTTTAAAATAATATTCCATAGATATAGCATATAAATATTTTATGATTTAGTTTTTTTGGCTTTGACTTTGTAAAAGTAAAATATAAATTCAGTCGTTTATAAATTTTCTGTGACTTGCTGTTTTTTAACATGATTTTTATTAATGTTGTTATATATAATTGCAGTTTGTTCATTTTCACTACCATATAGTATTCCTGTGTATAAATATGCCAAAATGTATTTATCCATTTTGCTGTTGATAAGCATTTAGGCTTTTTACAGTTCTGCTGTGAACGTTCTTATATGTTGTCTCCTGGTACACATGTGTAAGAGTTTCTTTAAGGTCTATATACCTTGGAGTAGAATTGTTGAGTCATAGGGGGGGTATATGTGTATTGAACTTTATCAGGTAGTAGAAAACTGTTTTACAAAGTAGTTGTAGAATTTATCCTCTCGCTGGGTGTGTATGGAAGTTGCTGTTGGATCACGTTCTCCTCATCACTTCTATGGGTGGTTTTTATATTTTGCCAGTCTGGTGGATTTTTCATTTTAACTCATTGTGGTTATAATTTGCTTTTTCCTATTTACATTAAAATCTCTTTGCATACGTTAATGGACTTACACTGTGTTTTTAATCATGCTTTTCTTGATTCACTTTTTCATTTTACTTATTAATAATTTTAGTGCTTGAGTTGTGGTACGTTAGTGTTTTTCATTTAGTTATTTTTATTTCTTGTTAATGATCTTTTTTCTGCAAAAAAGAAAATTCAGTGATCATAACTGAAACTATGATAATCTTATTATTTTGAAATTGTCTTTATTTGTTATTGGACTATATTTTGAAGGTAGTAGAATTTAATGCTTTTCTTAACTTTTTTGTTTGCTTATTCATTTATTAAAAAATTATTTAGTAAGCATCTATGAAGTGCCAAACTTCAGGTATTTGAATACTGTAGGGAATTCAATATTGTCTCCTCTTGATGAACCACGGGTATTGCATCAGATACCCTGAAACATTTCAATGTGATAAGTCCTATAGTAGAAGTTATCTGAAGTTTTTATAATGAAGAAGGACTAATTTGTCATGAAAATAAATACCATGCAATCTAGTTTTCTTCATTGTAGTTATTACTCAAATATAACTGGGGTTTTCCATGGCCAATCTCAAGGGACAACATTTTTACCAGAAAAGAAAAAATAAAATTGAAAGCAATTTCAGTGTTTACTTAGTCTTATAAGAAACTGCCATGTTGGATGGAATGGGTATAGTTTTATTTTATTTTATTTTACTTTTGAGATTGAGTTTTGCTCTTGTCACCCAGGCTGGAGTGCAGTGGCATAATCTTGGCTCACTGCAGCCTCCACCTCCTAGGCTCAAGTGATTCTCCTGCCTCAGCTTCCCGAGTGGCTGGGATTATAGGCGTGCACCACCACGCCCAGCTAATTTTTGTATTTTTAATAGATACTGGGTTTCGCCATGTTGGCCAGGCTGGCCTCGAATTCCTGACCTCAGGTGATCTGCCCACCTTGGCTACCCAAAGTGCTGGGCTTACAAGCGTGAACCATAGTTTTCATGTATCGATATGTAGCAGAGTCTTGCATTTCTAGTGGTTGTAAGCTATAATATTTCTTTCCCACTCTTGATCTGAAGGTTCCCAAATGCACTGAATAAAAAACAGATATATCCACGGCCGGATGTGGTGGCTCATGCCTATAATCCTAGCACTTTGGGAGGCCAAGACGGGTGGATCACTTGTGCTCAGGAGTTTGAGATCAGTCTGGGCAACCTGGTGAAACCCTGTCTCTACAAAAAATACAAAAATTAGTCAGGCATGGTGGCATGTGCCTGTAGTCCCAGATACTCAGGAGGCTGAGTTGGAAGGATTGCTTGAGCCCAGGAGGTCAAGGCTGCAGGTAGTCGAGATCATGCCACTGCACTCCAGCCTGGGTGACAGAGTGAGACCCTGTCTCAAAAAAAAAAAAAAATACACGCACGTGCGCATACACACACATATGTGCACATGCACAAATGAAAACTGGGGCTTTTTTTTTTTTTTTTTTTTTGCAAGCTGGAACCTTAAAGCAATTCATTCTCAGGATAAGAATTAAACAGAATAAATCCCCACCTCCTGGGGACTGTGGAAAGAATTGCATTGACACTCAGTAGAGGAACGGAAAATGAGGAAGAAAACTCATCTCGGAGAGGTTATAGCTGTGTATTGGTTTTTGTTCACATTTGGTAGTTGGATTCTCAATACTTGACTATCCATTAAACCTTGTGGTATGATTTGAGTTTAAAGCGATTGAGGATGAATGGTACGTTTAAGGTTCTCAGCAGAAGCAAATGCAGATCTTCTCTGAAAATAGTTACCTTTATTTCTAGGCCTCAGGTATTATCCACAAATCATTATTAAAGGAAATTGAGCAGTACACACTCAAAGATAACTAAGTATAGCAGAAAATAAGATACTTTAAGAACTAGCAGAACAAATAGCAGAACCCCCTTCCAGAATTTTAGATATTAGAATTAAAACTACTGAAAGATACTGGAATTAAGTTAACTACTTGTATTTAAAGAAATAAAAGAAATTGGACACTAAAAAGTGATGTGGCAGATTTGAAAAAGAACCAAATAAAACTTCTATAAATGAAAAATATAATTTAAAAAAGTCAGTTTTGACAAGACTTTCCACTAAGCACAGATAGAAAAGATGAAATAGAAGTGAAATTTTAAAAAATATTTTTGAAGGTAGTATATTGAAAATAGGGTAGTAAAGAGTGATGGAAATGAATAAGACCTACTATTTGACAGCACAACAGGCTGACTGTAGTCGATAATAACTATATATATTTTAAATAACGTAAGGAGTGTAATTGGATTGTTTGTAACTCAAAGGATAAACGTTTGAGGTTAGGGGTAACCGCATTCTCCATGATGGCTTATTTCACATTACATCCCTATATCAAAACATCTCATGTACCCCATAAATATGTACACCTACTGTGTGCCCACAACATTTTTTTTCAAAAGTGATGGGGCCAAGATTTAGAAGACTATGGGAATCCAAAAAGAACTGCTTGGGGCCACTTTTCTGCTGAGTATCCTAAACAAGTTCTAAGAGATTAAGAAGCCGAAATAGCACCTTTGGCAAACACTTGGGGCCAGGGAGATACAGGTTAGAAGCTAGAACCTGGGGTGTGGTAGGGTGGTAGACTCCTCTTGCTCTGGGTTAAGTCCCTGAAGCTATGTCTGAAGAGAAAGTGTGAACCAGAAATAGTCGGGCCCTCACAGGGGGTGAAGCCCAGTTTCGTATCATCCCAGTACTTGAAACTGGATTAAAATAATCAAGAATTGATAGTATCCCTAGCAATAGACCTACAGTAGAAGATATACTTTTTTAGGAAGCTGATACCCTAGGCATCTAGTTACTTTTAGTTTTTCATATTTGGTGTCTATCAAAATAGAAGGATTTACAGATAATAGGAGTTTTAGATATAAGTCTTAAAATAAGTCCCCTTGCTATGTGAAAGGAAAAAAGGAGATGAAAATTAATATTGAAAATTTTGGCAAAGAACCGAAAACTGTATAAAAAAGGACCAAAATAGAAATGAAAAAGACAATACCCAAAATGCAGATTGCATTTATGAGAATAAAATAAGAATGTATGCGAAAGCATTTTCTGCGATTTAGTATACTTTATGTAAAGTAGCAGTATTATTGTAGGCAGGTATTGCTAAGAAAATAATTGTTGCCTGTAATATAATATTGCAGATGTAAAAAGTTACATTTTAGTGTATTCTAATAATAAGCTATTACATGATCTGCTTGTTTCAAATCACTTAAGAGGATAATCATGCTATATAAATGAGTTTTATTTAGTTTTGAATAAGGAGAAACCTTATTTCACTGAATGTTGATGTGGTTTTTAATTCTTCCCATAATCATACGGTAATTGCAAGGATTAGGATAAATGTAGTAGCTACTTTGCTGCCCTTAAACTATGGCAAGTATTTTGGTTTCATATACAATTGATTCTGGTTATTCACAGTAGTTATGTCCTATAAAGTAGTCATGAACAGTGATTTAACAAGTACTGAACCATTGCTCCTAGGAAAATACAGGGTTAGGTTCCTGTGAGTCTTCAGTTACAATATTTCCATCAGCTAATCAATATATAATCTTGTCTTATGTATGTTTCTGTTTAAAGAAACTTTAATATAGGTATTTTTTATTCATTAACATTGAATTCACAGCCAACAATACTATAACTTATATCATAATGATGTTTATCTAACACATGTATTTTCTCCATAAGGCATATCATTTACTTAAACTACCTTGGAAGAAGCTTATAATTGCAGTAAAAGAGTTATGATCTAACCCTTCTTATGTCAATTAAAAAGACATTTGCAACTGCCTATACATTTTAACCAACCCTAGAGAGTTTTCACCAGTCATCTTGAAAGACATGTTTTCCGTGACAGTATCAGTATTGTAACCACATATTTGATGACAGAGAAGGGTGACGTTGTATCTTTAAAGCATTTATGGGATTTTCCTTCATGCTACATTTACTCTACCAGCACAGATGATCTAGAATTAACAGCAATGTTTTCTCATTAAGGTCTCAAAATATTGCCCGTATCACTGTGAAAATGACTTTAACGTTTTTGTTTATACAAATTACAAATACTAAAAGTGAGAATCAAAAAGGAGATAAAAGCATAAGAACTTTAAAAGAAATTAGAAATCACCTGAATTCCATCATCCTGACCTCACCACCACCACCACCACCACCACTGCTGTCATTTTGAAGATAGTTCAGCTTAACTCTATGCATACACTCACACAGACACATATGTTACATAAGTGGAATACCATACATGTTGGTTTTTTAAATAGGATTAACAAAATAATTGTTTTCTTTTTTTGTCCTCTCATCTCCTCTTCTCTGATAACCAATGCTAACAATCAGGTTTGTGCTCATTCATATCTTTATATGGGTTCATTGCAGCAAATACAAATTTAAACATGTACATGCATACGTCTGTGTGTACTCACAAACATACTGGCAAGTGCAAGTGTCATTATTCAGGTAATGATGGCAGGATCTTGTTACCTATTTGATTTCTATTGTATGAATATCTCACAGTTTGTTTATCCATATACCTGTTGATGAACATTGAATCGTTTTCCAACTTTTGGCTATTACAAAGATGTGCTAAATATTAATATAGAAGTGGCTGGATATGGTGGCTCATGCCTGTAATCCCAGCACTTTGGGAGGTCGAGGCAGGCAGATCACTTGAGGCCAGGAGTTCGAGACCAGTCTGGCCAACATGGCAAAACCCCATATCCACTAAAAATGCAAAAAATTAGCCAGGCGTGGTAGCTCATGCCTGTAATCTTAGCTACTTGGGGGGCTGAGGCACAAGAATCACTTGAACTTGGGAGGCAGAGGTTGCAGTGAGCCAAGATCTTGCCACTGTACTCTAGTCGGGGCGACAGACAAGGCGAGACTCTGTCTCCAAAAATAAAAAAATTAATACACAAGTCTTTGTGGTTTTAATTTGCATTTTTAAAATGATTAATGATGTTACCATTTTTTGTATGCTTGTTGCTTTCTTGACTGTTTTCTGGTGAAGTGTCTGTTCGAAAGGTTTGTCATTTTGAAATTTGTTGTTTTCTTGTTAAGTTTCGAGAGTTCTCTATGTTTTGTATTTAAGTTCTTTATCAGATTTATATATGATTTGCAAATATTTTCTTTGCATCCATTGTTTCCCCTTCCTGTTCTCACCACTCACTGCCCCAGCCTTCCTTCTGTTCCAGTATTAGAGGGAATCATCATTAAGCATGATGCTTAGCTATGGATATTTTATTTTATTTTATTTTATATTTTATTTTTGAGACTGAGTCTCACTCTGTCTCCCAGGCTGGAGTGCAGTGGCACGATCTCAGCTCACTGCACGCTTCGCCCCCCCGGGTTCATGCCGTTCTCCTGTCTCAGCCTCCTGAGTAGCTGGGACTGCAGGCGCCTGCCACCACACCTGGCTAATTTTTTTGTATTTTTAGTAGAGATGGGGTTTCACTGTGTTAGCCAGGATAGTGTCAATCTCCTGACCTCGTGATCTGCTTGCATTGGCCTCCCAAAGTGCTGGGATTACAGGCATGAGCCACTGCACCCCGCCAGCTATGGATATTTTATATATGCCCTGTGTTAGTTTGAGAAAATTTCCTCCTGTTTGAAGTTTTCTGAGAATTTCTAATCGTGAATGGGTATCGAATTTTGTTGCTATTGTTCCACACCTTAAAACCTTTTTATGTTTCTCTATTTGTCCTAGAGCAGAGTCCAAATTTCTTAATATGGCCACAAATTACAGCTCCTTCCAGCAGAAGGTGCAGGCTCTTCTACCTCATGAGTCTTGGTTGGTCTTGTGATTTTCTTTGACCAACAGAGAAGTCTAAGGGAGTGATATTGCAACTTCTAAGCAAGGCCTATAGAAACTTAGAGATAACTGTGCTTGAGGAAAGCCCGTCTAGCTTCTTTGAGGTTGAAAGCCCAATCCCAGTTAGCCCCAGCCTTCCCATTCACCACTCCAATTAAGCCCAGTCCCCTAGCCAATCCATCAGCTTAATACAACTACATGAATGAATCCAGGAGCTACCAATGGAAAAGCTGTCTAGCAGACCCACAGAATCATGAGAAATCATGAACCACTGTTGTTTTAAGACACTGGAGTGATTTATTACATAACCTCAGATATACATAGATATAAAATCTGGACTTTTCTAGTCTCATTTTTGTACTTCCTGTTTCTTTGCCAGTTCTTCCCATCAAAGTAAGTGATATCACCAGCTACCCTGTTATTCAAGTCAGAAACTACGTCATCATCGTTGATGCCTCCTCCTTTTTCCCTGCATGCAATCTGTCACCAAATCCCATCAATTATTTCTCCAAAATGTGTGTCAAAACTGTCTACTCTTGTCCATCTCCGTACTCTTCTAGTCCAAGTCTCCTTCATCTCACCTCTTTCCTGAGTTTATTGTGACAGAATCCTAACTGGTCTGCTAGTTCTTTTAATCCACACTCTGTAATGCACATTGTGTGCATATGTGTATGTAATGTTAATCAGATCATAGCTTTTTGTTGTGCTTAGTAGATCCCATTGCATTTATAATTCAAACTCCATGTAATTGCACAAACTGCATGATCTGGTGACTGCCTGCCTCTTCATTTTCAGCACATACCATTTTCTGCCCTGCCTACTAGGCTGTGACTGACCACACTGACATTTTAATAGCGGTACCTAGAGCTAATTTTCATAAGCATTCACTGCTTTTTTGTTTGTTTGTTTGTTTGTTTGCCTGGCTGGCTCTGTGCAGTAGATCGAATGGTCTCTCCCCCCACCCCCACCCCTACCAAGATATGTGACATCTCAGAATGTAACCTTATTTGGAATAAAGTGTTAGTAAATGTAATTAAGGTAGGGATCTCGAGGCGAGAGCATCTTTGATTAGAGTGGCCTGTAAATCCAATGACAAGTGACCTTACTAGACACAGAAAAGACACAGATACAGGGAAGAAAGATATGTGAAGATGGGTGGCAGAGATAGGAGTTACGCTGTCACAAGCCAAAAAAATCAAGAGCCACCAGATACTGGAAGAGGCAAAGAAGGATCCTTTCTGTGATCCTTTGAAGGGAGCATGGTATTGCTGACACTGTAATTTAAGACTTCAGCCTCCAGAACCGTGAGAAAATAAATTTCTGTTGTTTTAAGCCATTGATTTGTTACAATTTGTTATGGAAACCCAGGGAAACTAATACACCCTATCTCACCACTGCACTCCAGCCTTGGCAACAGAGTGAGACACTGTCTTTAAAAAAAAAAAAAAAGAAAGAAAAGAGAAGGAAAAAGGAAGAGTTGGAAAAAATGGAGTTGAAAAACTTACCAATAAAGTTAAAATGTGATTCAAACATTTAAAATTTTACCCACAATGTTCTTCAGTCAGACCACTATGTTTTACTTTAGATATTCTAGATTTTTATTTTATTTTTAATAACAAAAATTCTGTCGATATTTGGTTGTTAATACTACTATATATGTACAAACATGCTTTTCATTGGTTTTAGGCATTTAGTATATGGGATAATGGATAGTGTACAACAATTTGTATAAAGGCCCATTTTTACTATTACAGTTACAGGGCTATGCTAAATGAATTGTCAGGGAAAGGTGATGTCTAAGACTTAAAAGGATGACTGAAGAGTGAGAGGAAGGGGGATATACGGGGATGAAGGGAGGTGTGAGTTAACAAAAAAGGTAGATGTGAATATCTACCTATATTATCTTAAATATGCAAAGATAAAGAGTGCGAACAGACCTATATCATCTGTTCAGTATGCAGTTGTATTCTTAAAGAAACTTTGTATTACCAAAAGACACATTACTACACCTATTAATTTAATAGGGATAAAGAAGGTTAATGACTAGAGAATATCAGTTTAATAGTAAACAGTCCTTATAAAGTAGTGGTTAAAGCTTTGGTCAGCTGGGGTCAGTGAATCAGTAGAAATGCTTTTAGCTTCAACTAACAGAAGATTCTGTTAACAGTGGATTAAACAAATAGGTTTTCTGGTGGTTGTTCCCTACGTAAGAAAATTAGAGAAGATTAAATTACTAATTTACAGAAAATAAACATTGAGGTAGGGGGTGTAGTCAGCAAAATCCAGACTGTGGGAAAGTCTTAAGGACAAACAACCCAGTTTCTTCAGCAAAAAATTTAAAGGGGGAAAAATGCAGTTGAGAGACACCAGTGTATTAAAAGTTACTTAAGAGGTGTATTAACCAATCATAATTCATGAGCCTTATTTGAACTTCAAACTAGAAAAACCATTTTTTTAAATTAGACAATTGTGGATTTGTGAACAGTGACAGGATTTTTTGATGCCATTATATTAAGGAGCTACTGTTATTTTTTTCTGGTATGTAACTATCATGAATATTCTTTAAATCTGTATCTTGTGGAGAAACATACTAAAATATGTACAGTTAATATGGCTGGAATTTATACAGGTTAAAGTGGCTGTGAATGAAAAAGTAAAACTGGAGGTAGGCTGCTGCTGATGAGAGTTGAGTGGCTCACTAATGTTTGTTATCTTTAAGATTCTCTTGGCCATTTCTCTTCATGGTTGCACAGTGATTGTTGCAGTTGTAACTGTTCATATAGCAAAGAGGCAGAAGAAGAGGTAGCATTTGTTTCAGAAAGCAAAAATTAACCCATTACAAATTGCTGCTTGCATCTCATTGACCTTTGTCATATGTCTACCCTTGCCTGGAGGGTATCTAGGAAGAACTAGGGTGGGAATGGAAGTTGGGTCAGCCAACCAACAGTGTAAGCCAGAAGCAGATGACTGATTTTTGATCTCAACTCTGTCATTTATTAACTGTATAACTATATTTCTTCATCTGTAAAATGAGGATGAAGAGAGTAACCTGTGTTCATATATTCCTCCCACTACTACTGTGAGTGAGCTATTGCATGTAAAAGTCTCAGCAGTGTGCCAAATAAGAAGTTAGTGCTCACAAAATATTAGGGTTATTTTCATTACCATTCTTGTCACCACCAACTTAATTCTTTTTTTATTGAGGTAAAATTCACACATAATATAAAGTTAGCCATTTTAAAGTGTATAATTCAGTGACATTTAGTGCATTTACAGAATTGAGCAACTCTCACCTCCATCTAGTTCCAAAATATTTTCATTGTCCATAAAGAAACTTCAGTAAGGAGTATCTCCCTTTCGATCTCAGCCCAGCTTTTCACAACCACTAATCTGCTTTATGCCTCTATGCATATACTTGTTCTGGGTAAGTCTGATACCTTTTGTATCTGGGTTGCTTCCACCTTTTGGCTACTGTGAACAGTATCCCTGTGAACATTCATGTACAACTGTTTATGTGTATACCTTCTTTTTTTTTTCCACTTCATTTGGGTTTATACCTAGGAGTGGACGCTCTTGGTCATGTGGTAATTCTGTTTAACTTTTTGAGGCACTGCCAAATGATTTTCCACAGTATATCTACCATTTTACATTCCTGCCAGCAGTGCATGAGAGTTCCAATTTCTTTACAGCTTTGTCAATACTTACTGTTTTGCATTTTTAAATTATTATTATTATTGCTATCCTAGTGGATGTGAAATCGTATTTTGTGGTTTTGATTTACATTTTCCTGGTGACTAATGATGTTAAGCATCTTTTCATGTGCCTGTTGGCCATTTGTTTACTTTCTTTGGAGAAAGGGCTATTCAGGTCCTTTATCTATTTTTAAGTTGGGTTGTTTGTCTTTTTGTTGTTAAATTGTAAGGGCATTTTTAATATATTCCAGATACCAGACTCTTATCAGATACATGATTTGCAAATATTTTCTCCCATTCTATAGGGTGTCTTTTCACTTTCTTGATAGTATCCTTTGATACTAAAGTTTTAGTTTTGATGAAATCCAATTTATTTTATTTTGTTTGTACTTTTGCTGTCATATCTAAGAATCCATTGCCAAAAGTCATGAAGATTTGCCTATAGTTTTTGTCTAAGATGTTTAAATTTTTAGCTCTTATATTTAGGTCTTCAGTCTTTTTTTTTTTCTTTCTTTCTTTCTTTTTTTCCAAGCTGGAGTCTTGCTCTGTCACCCAAGCTGGAATGAAGTGGCGTGATCTTGGCTCACGGCAACCTCCGCCTCTGTGGTTCAGGCAATTCTCCTGCCTCAGCCTCCTGAGTAGCTGGGATTATAGGCACCTGCCACCATGCCCAGCTAATTTTTGTATTTTTAGTAGAGACGGGGTTTCACCATGTTGGCCAGGCTGGTCTCGAACCCCTGATCTTGTGATCCACCCCCCCTCCCCCCCTTGGCTTCCCAAAGTGCTGGGATTACAGGTGTGAGCCACTGCACCCGGCCAGGTCTTCAGTCCTAAAGGATTGATGTTGGATCAGTTTTTATCCATTTTGAGTTAATTTTTGTGTGTGATAAGAGGCAGCAGGACCAGCAAGTTTATTCTTACCACCTTTATCATCCAATATCATGAAGCATGACATCTCTCCAACAAAACATCTGAATTGTTTTTCTGAATAGCTTTTCCAGCATGTGTTCAAGCAGTGGTGATTTTCCTCTTAATTTTTATAATAGGGAACTGTCTGCATGATGTAAATTGTTCTCTATTTAATTGATCCCATTTTATCCAATGTGCAGTAGGAAAACGAGCTACATTAGACATATCTAGAATAGATGTGGGTTTTAAATTTGTAAACTTGGCAGGGTTGATTAGTAAATCTTTGCTTCTAGATCTAAAAATTTTAGTGCTGCTTTGAAACGTTGATTTAGTTATTGAAGTAGAGTCCATAGGAATATGTAATTGCTATTTTTGTATTCTAATCTTGTTTTATTTGGTTTTGCATAGTCTGGTTATATCTTTTATTGAATACCATTCTTTGATTAGAAGTTATCTCACTAGTTCTTTTTTTCCCCCTTCACCTGCAGTGTTGGGGATAATGTAGTTTTGGGGATCTACTGGAGTGAAAAGTGGTTCTGGTGGGATAACCTTTAAAAGGCTGTTATGTACTATTCAATAACTTTAAAAAAAAATCTGCTAGTACAGGATGGACAAGGATGAACCTCATACATTCTCCTGTTAACTGGCAATAGTTTTAAAGTTGTCTAACATTTGTTTTAAACAGAAGAGGATAAAATTTGGTTGTTTCTGTTTTTAGTACTTGATTCTAAAACTCGAAAGGCCTGCTATAGTTCAGAATATCACATTTGGAAAATATGAGAAAACTCATGTTTGCAATTTGAAGAAATTTAAAGTCTTTGGTGGCATGAATGAAGAGAATATGACAGAGCTGTTGTCCAGGTGAGTTATGGTTATGGGGAAGAGAGCTGTCTTCTAAACAAAATGTAGTCTTAGTCTCTTTGTAGCTAATCTGCATGGTTTGATTTTTCTTTCAAAGGAGAAAAGAATATTCCTTCTCTTCTATTCCTAATGCCTTAGTTTAATACTGTGGGTTGAGTTAGCTTTCTTTCTTTCTTTTTTTTTTTTAAACCAACAGACCCTAGTTAATATTTTTACCAAAGAAGAATCAAACTTTTTTGTTTCTTCCTTTTTTAATTGTATTTTTGAGCTGTTAATGACTTCAGAAATATTTTCAGCTTTAATAATTTTTTTTGCTATAATCTTTGCTGTAAAAAAATACAGGCTCTTTGCAAAACGCTAAGATTAATTGCCTTAATCCAGAAGCAGTGGTTTACTGTAAGTTGGAGACTAAAAAGAGGAATGTTTTATAAATTGAAAGATGCATGCCTGTCACTTGGAAGGAGCTCAGTAAATTTGAGTTTTAATAATATTAGACAACCAGGAATGAATGTGTTAATTTGCTGCCCAGCAAATGAAAAATCAGATAGCTAGTAGAATGGACAAATGAAACCATGGAAATTTAGAATATATTTGTGATGGCTGGGCACAGTGGCTCACGCCTGTAATCCCAGTACTTTGGGAGGCTGAGGCAGGCGGATCACAAGGTCAGGAGTTCAAGACCAGCCTGGCCAACATAGTGAAACCCTGTCTCTAATAAAAATACAAAAATTAGCTGGGCATGGTAGTGGGCAACTGTAATCCCATCTACTTGGGAGGCTGAGGCAGGAGAATCGCTTGAACCTGGGAGTCGGAGGTTGCAGTGAGCCGAGATCACGCCGCTGCACTCCAGCCAGGGCAACACAGCAAGACTCTGTCTCAAAAAAAAACAAAGAATGTATTTGTGATACAGTATGGCCCATTAACATAATATTTTATATAAGCAAATACTCTATACTGTATTTGATTTCAGTCATGAAAGTATTTCAGGAAATATAATAGCAACCTGAGGGTGAGTGACTTTCCCATAAATCCTTGTGTCAGTCCTAGTTGTTTAAGTAGAGAGGTGATATGCATTTATTTTTATTTAGGATAAAGCAGATGCTATTAAACAGAGTAAGGCTGGCTTTGAAAATTTTTTGAACTATAAAGGAAACATTGGCATCTCAGAATTAAATAACTAAATTCTTCGGTGAATTCTAATATGTGGTTTTGTTTAAGTTGTTGGATTTGACTGTGAATTGTTTTTTAATTTCCTTCTTACCATTTGAAAATTTTGTTATATTCAGTTATCCATTCAGGACACTAGGCCCTGTCACACATTTTTAAGCACTGTAGCTATATTCTTTATAATACTGAACATTTTTCATTAATTCTCATGTAATTCAGAGAATCCAGTTATAATGCTGTTGATTTGAATGTGCTAGTTTTGACCTATATGCCCATGTTTAACTACTTGTTTATATTGTCTTGGTCATAATATTTTGAGCATTAGTTTGAACTTAAAACCTGAGTATGCATTAGTTCGTGTTCTAGTACATTTACTAAATTATGAAGTCAGATTTAACAGCCTTATTTTTTTTTTCCTACAGTGGCTTAAAGAATGATTATAACAAAGAAACATTCACCTTGAAGCATAAAATTGACGAACAGATGTTTCCTTGTCGATTCATTAAAATAGGTAAGGTTTTAGCATTTGGGAATAGAAACAAATTCTTGGTATCATTAGTCAGCAAACTATAGCCCATAGACCAAATCCTGTAGGCCCCTCGTTTTTTTAAATACAATTTTATGGGAACATTGCTGCACTGGTTTGTTTACGTATTGTCTGTGTCTGCTTTTTTGCTACAGAAGTAGACTTGAGTAGTTGTAAGAGACCACATAGTCCACAGAGCCCACTAAATTTACTCTTTGGCCCTTTACAGGAGAAGTTTGCTGACTTCTGCTTTATATAAATTCATTACTAAATGGCAGTTATTTCAAGTGGAATCTTTTCCATATGTTTTCTCATTTGAAAGTTTTCTTAGATTTTATGGGATCTAGTGATTTGATTGCCTTAATTTTATGGAAGGTTTATCACTTACACTAAAACAATAGTATTCTAAAACCAAATACTGATAAAATCCTTAAGGCAGTATGTTATGGTTATTATCTGTTATGTTCTTTTGTTTTATTTATTTTTTTTAGTTAAATGCTGGTCAGACCCATTAAATTTATTTAATAACCCATTGATAGGTTATAAATCACTGTTTGAAAAATATTACCTTAAGGCATGTATTTCTTTAGCAAGTATTTTAGCTTAAAAAAGTATTTATAATGCATCCTCAAAATGAGTATTTTTCAGGTGATTTTGTTTCTTTTAGAATTTATTATTGAGAAGGTAGGGAAGTTGAGGACTTAAATCCTGGCTAACACAGTGAAACCCCATCTCTACTAAAAATACAAAAAAAAAATTAGCCGGGCACGGGCGCCTGTAGTCCCAGCTACCTGGGGAGCTGAGGCGGGAGAATGGCGTGAACCCATTAGGCAGAGCTCGCAGTGAGCTGAGATCACGCCACTGCGCTCCAACCTGGGAGACAGAGCGAGACTCCATCTCAAAAAAAAAACAAACAAATCTTCTAATTTATAACCATATTGCATACTTTTGAGAATATTATATTAATATGGGGATTAAAGTGAATTAGATACTTTGAAGAATAATAATAAAAGCCAGATTCCACATTTTGATTTGGGAGAATAATTACTTTTTTGGAACAAACAGAGTCATTGTTTGCCAATCTGTCAAGAGTTGCTGCCGTTTTGTTTTGTGACTCAGATAGTTCTGTTGGGCAAAAGAATATTTGAGGTCTTAAGAAAGACTGCTTATATACAGAAACTGTTTTTGGAACAGTTGGATTCTAATATGTCACTTAGTAGTATTATAATTTCTGTTATAATAAATACTTATAAATAAAAACCTATATTCTATTTTCTTATAAGAATTTATGAGCAAGCAAATTTTAAAAATAAATTTAACTTTTGGTTATTTCCTTCTTTTGTAGTGAGTAATGTTTTCATCAGTATTTAGATTTACCAGTTCCTAAAGACCTTTGCATAGCTTTAACAATTTTATGATTTTATATTTCAAGTATACAAGCAGTGGAAATGGGAATCTTTTCTAGCTCTGTCAGCCTTTTTTCCCCTTTCTTTTCTTTTTTGCTGAGTAGTTGAATATGTGCACTTAAAAAATTTCCCCCCAGCTTTACTAAGGTATAATTGACAAATAATTATATATATATTTATGGTTTACAATGTGATGTTTTGACATATGAATACATTGTGAAATTATTGAATCGAGCTAATTAACATATCCCTCACCTCACATACTTAAGATTTTTTTGTGGTGAGAACATTTAAGATCTACTTTCTGAGCAATTTTCAGTTGTTACTACTGTAGTCACCATGCTGTGCAGTAGATCTCATTCTAGATGTAGAACAGTAGATAAGTTCTACAGTAGAACTTATTCTTCCTGTTTGACTGAAACTTTTTACCCTTTCATCAACAGCCACCCATTTCTCCCATCACCTTTTTAATTATAGGGCATAATGATGTCTTTTACTTGATCTAGGGTTAGTTTTATGGTATTTGGCAAAATGTTAATTGGAGCTTTCCAAATAATAGTAGACACTTATTAGCCCATTTTCTATTTAGAATATTAATATATAGATAACTTAGTATGTCTTACTTTTCTCTAAAAGATATTAATACCAGTCAGCAGTATCTGCTTCCCAACCCTTTCCCAACATTCTCTTAAGAACTTTTTGTTTTAAGTAATATAAGGAAATATGGAACTAAAAGGCCATATGTTAGGTCAGTAGTTGTAGTTTGTCGTATTTTCTTCAAAAGTTATTTCAGTAGAGGACCTGAATGATGTATAGCTCTCTCTTGGTGGTAATTTAGCACAGACATTTATTTGGTTCAGGTAAATTGTTAGAATTTGACTTAAAAGAAAAAAAGCCTTTGAGTATTTTACATCTGTGTTCTATAGTGACATGTTTGAAAGATCTTGCTGTATTTTAAAAACAAGTTAATGCCTACACGGCACAATTTCTAAATTTAGTCAGCCTTCAATTATTCACAGTAATGGAGGAGAATAGAAGCAAGGCTAACACAATGGCAGATCATCTCCAAGTTGTTTATTGACATGTAACTATAATACTTTTCATTTATAATGAATATAGCTTATTCATTTAAGTTTTGCTTAAAGCAAATTGAAGTAAGTTTGGTCATAAATTGTTAACAAGGAAAATAGCCCACATTTCTACTGTGTGGCAGGGGTTAAGTTTTAAGATCTGTTGTGGGTAATTCAGAGTACCAGCAAAGCTGAACTGATATCATTGGACTGCCTTCCTTCAGGTAAATTTTACTTTCTTAAGTTACTTTTTGTATAAAATGAGGATGTTAATGCTTTTTCTGTCTAATGGTAGAATAGGTAGCTATATTGGATATTTTCTTGAGTTCTGTTCTAGTTTGTGGATCTGGGGTTTTAATTTAAGAGTGCATTTATGGAAGAAATGATTTCATTTTGGATATCTCTTTTGTGCATTTTTATACTTATATTTTTAAAGCTTGTGTTTACATGCCTTCTTACATGTAGTATTTTAGGGACTTTGATGGGAATTAGTGTAGAAGGAGAGTTGGCCTTAGAAAGAAGCTTGGTTTTAGATAAGACCTAGAGGTAAAAGAAAAATTTAGTAACAGAGGTGAGTTATTAATTGGGAGACTGGATTCCCGAGGGCAAGTTAAAGTTTGGAAAGGGAAACCTCAGCAGGAGACTAGATCAGAGGAAAGTAAACATAAAGTAGAATGGGATGAGGGTATTGGTTACAGATGGCTGGAAGGGTTTACATTTGGATTCATAGTCACAATAACAGCTGTATGAGGAAATCAGGGGTAGGTGAGGGCAAAAGGAGGTACAGGGTCTTGGAAGGATTCAGGGGGAGTCTTGGTTTTTGGTAAATGGAGGGATGTGGATTTTTGTAAAGGAGTCAGCTGCAGCCTGGATGATTGTGGAGACTTCAGAGAGCGGCTTTTGCTCTGGCTGGATGTAGCGTGAATTCTGAGCATGAAGTCTGAGTATTAAGTCCAGGAAGCCCTTTAGGAGAGCATGTGGAAAAGTGACATTTTGGAAGTGTACTATTAAGAGGAAAATTAATATAATAATAATAGATAACAGCTAACAATTATTGAACACTTAGTATGTGCCAGTTACTGTGCTAAGTATACTTATGTCATTAAATCTGTAGTAGAATAGTAGATGCACTATTTCAGAATAGTTAATCTTGAATTTTTAGGATCTCTCAGAACCTCTTTTTTTTTTTTTTTTTTTTGAGATAGAGTTTCGCTCTTGTTGTCTAGGCTGGAGTGCAATGGCACGATCTCGGCTCATGGCAACCTAGTACCTCCCATGTTCAAGCAATTCTCCTGCCTCAGCCTCCCAAGTAGCCGGAATTACAGGCATGCGCCACCATGCCCGGCTAATTTTGTATTTTTAGTAGAGACAGAGTTTCTCCATGTTGGTCATACTGGTCTTGAACTCCCGACCTGAGGTGATCCGCCCGCCTTGGCCTCCCAAAGTGCTGGGATTACGGGTGTGAGCAGTGGCAGGGGCTTGCTGTGTTGCTCAGGTGGCACAATTAGAACTCACTGCAACCTCCAGCTCCTGGGCTCAAGCCATGTTCCCACCTCAGCCTCCCTAGTAGCACACCACCACACCTGGCTAATTTTAAAAACAATTTTTTTCTAGAAACTGAGTCTTGCTGTCTTGCCCAGGCTGGCCGTTTTATGAAAAAAGGTGACACACAGGGATGTTGATTATATTCATGTCTGATTGTCCTGTGGGGAAAAGCTGAATCCTAGAAAACGAACTGCTAGCCTTGGGATATGTATTAGGAGTTTCTAGTTCTTTTATTTGATGAGGGAGGCGTCTTTTATTAGGGAACAAAAACATGTGCCTGGAGCTTTAATTCACTTTTAGATTTCTTATAGTATTCTATATGCATTATTAGTATTGTTAATGATATCAAAAATCACTGGCATTTGAAGTGAGTGGACATGATTCTGCTCATTTTTTACATTCCCTTTTAGTCTTGAAAATTAATTATATTGTTTATTCATCTGTAATATATGATGCCCTTTGGTGAGATAACTTCATGATTTACCTCCTTCCTCTAAAGGTATTCTTTAAAGGTATTAAAAATTATAACTAATTTTATTCTAGAAATATTTCTGTTGAACCATTGGGTAACAGAATAAATTTCACTGCAAGTGTTTTAAAAGGTTTTTGTTTTGTTTTTTAAGAGACAGTGTCTTTCTCTGTTACCCAGGCTAGAATTTAGTAGTGTGGTCATAGCTCACTGTAACACTGAACTCCTGGGCTCAAGTGATCCTTCCATCTGGCCTCCTGAGTAGCCAGGACTGCAGGCACATACTATCATGCCCAGCTGATTTTTAATTTTTTTTGTAGAGGTAGGGTCTCAGTATGTTTCCAGGATGGTCTTGAACTCCTGGGCTCAAGTGATCCTCTTGCTTCCGCCTCTCAAAGTGTTGGGATTACAGACGCGAGCCACTGCACCAGGACCAATAAATGAATTCTTAATGAGACTTGGACCTGGAAATCTCTAATATTTTATGTCTGGTGACATATATAGACTATATTCTTGGTGCTTTTTGAGTTTAGAATCATATTTTATTCTGACTCTTATACTACTTGATGGTTATTGCTATGTGATTTACTAGATAAACTTTTAAATGACACTGCTGCATAAAGAAATAAACACTAAAACAATAATGATAATTTAATATTTGTTGTTAAAAAAAACTTTTTGAAATGTGTGTGGTTTACATACATAAACAAAGGCATATTAAATATCCCAGCAGTACTTCATACATTCTCATGACTGGTTGCTACTGCCTGTGTTCTTATTCACACAGCTTCCTTTATATCAGTGGTCCCCAACCTTTTTGACACCAGCAACCAGTTTTGTGGAAGACAATTTTTTTATGGATCCAGAAGTAGGGGCAGGGTGTGGCAGAGAGATGGTTTTGGGATGAAACTTTTCCACCTCAGATCATCAAGCATTCGATTCTCATAAGGAGTGTGCAACCTAGATCCCTTGCATGTGCAGTTCACAGTAGAGTTTGCACTCCTTTGAGAATCTAATGCCAGTGTTGATCTGACAGGAGGCAGAGCCCAGGCGGTAATGCTCCCTCATCCGCTGCTCACCTCCTGCTGTGCGGCCGGGTTCCTAACAGGCTATGGACCCGTACAGGTTTGGGCCTGGGCGTTTGGGACCCCTGTTTTAGATGACAAAAATACATAAAAGTATCGTACCCCATATGTCTTCCTTATTCAGTCGGATATTGGAAATCATTAAGCCTGGTATCAGCTATTCTGGATATTCTATTTTGATGCTTCATCAAAACTCTACAAGTGTTAGTTTCTTAAAGATAGTTGCATTATTGATTCTGAAACTGCATCAGTGAATCTATTGCTACATTAAAATTCACTGGTCTATCTTGGACTTTTTAGCCAGGTGTGATTTTGTAACATTCATTGGTTATTTAGAAAATAACCTGAATGATACAGATCTCCCAAATGTTGAAACACTTCATTATATAATATTTTAAAAGTCACGTTTATTAATATCACAAGTAATCTCATTTAAAAAAATCTAAGCGTTGGGAATCAGTTAAGCTCACAGTGGTGGGTACTTATCTTCCAAAATTCTAATTTTTCTCTTGAAAGTTTGGTTTTTATCCTTGACAGCAAATATCATTAATTATTTTCCTTGAAATGACATGTAAATGTTTGGCAAATACCCAAATCTAAATAATCATAGGTTGTCTGTTTTTCTTTCAAGAATAAAATGGCAACCCATGAAAAATAAATTGGTTTTTAAACTAACAACTTGAATAATTGTACAGGTCCTTTCCTTGAGATAACCATTGTGCTTTGGTATACAACAAAAATGCTTTATATGCAATTCTCATTTTGTCACACAGGATATTAAAAAGATGTGTACTTAATGATAGGAGTTTAATAAAATTTTCTATGCCATCGGTAAAATTTTATTTTATTTTATATTTATTTATTTATTTTTATTGCCAGTGTATGGTGGTGAGGAGTACAGTGCAATTTGTACTTACTGAGCACTACTAGTACTGTTTGGTGCCATAAGTTTGGTACCCAGGTGCCAGAAATTTTATACACCATTGCTTTTGTGCCATTAGTGCAATGTTGCTATTATTAAAAGGCTAGAAAAGTGTTTATTATGTTATTTTGAAAAATAGTTATTTTGAAAAATAACGTGTTGTTACTAAAAAAAAAAAAATAGTTTTGACTACATGGGACCTCCGGAAAGACCATTGGGATTTTGATTGACATGATGTTAAATTTATAATTAATTGGAGAAAACTACACATTTACAACGTTGAGTTTTCCTATATAGGAACATAGTATGTTCTTTCATGTATTCAATTATTCACTACAATTTTATATTTTCTTATAAATATTGTGTATTTTAAGTTTATTCTGAGATATTTTCAGCTTTTTGCCATTATAAATAGGACTTAATTTTGAGTTATATTTTCTAATTGGTTATTGTAGGTATAGGAAAAGTTGATTTTTGTGTGTTTACCTTGTTTACAAATAAAAAGAAAAGTTTTTTAATTGAATATATATATATATATATATATATATGTTTTTTGTTTTTTTGTTTTTTGTTTTTTTGTTTTTTGTTTTTTTTACATTGAGACAGTCTTATTCTGTTGCCCAGGCTGGAGTGCAGTGGTGCAATGGCAGCTCACTGCACCCTCTGCCTCCTGGGTTCAAGCGATTCTCTTTCCACAGCCTCCCGAGTAGCTGGGATTATAGGCGCATGCCACCATGCCTGGCTAATTTTTTCTATTTTTAGTAGAGACGGAGTTTCACTGTGTTGGCCAGGCTGGTTTTGAATTCCTGGCCTCAAGTGATCTCCTGCCTCAGCCTCCCAAAGTGCTGGGATTACAGGTGTGAGCTACTGCTCCTGGCTCTCTTGAATTTTTTTAGGTAGACAGGTCATCTTTAAATTACAATTCGTTTTTCTTAATTTGTTTGTTTGTTTGTTTCCTTATTGCGCTGGCTGAGACCTCTGATTAGTGTCGAATAGTAGAGATATTGGACTTGTTTGTCTTGTTCTGACTTGAATACTTAGTATTTTCCCATTAGGTTTAATTTTTAAGGTTTTTGATGCTTTTTAAAAAAATGTAGGTAAGGAAATTTTTTATTGCCTTATATTGCTTATACATTGAGGGTTTAAGAATAATAATGTATTAAAGTTATCAAATGTGTTTTTTCTTTTATTTTGTTAACGTGGTACATTATGTTAATACAGCTCCTATTATTTATTGAACTATCATCTTTCCATTCCTGGAGTGAGATCTATCTGGTTACAATGAAAATCTGATTGAATTTTTTTTGCAACTTTTCTCCTTTTAATTTGTATTTAAATATATATTCATAGCTGCAATTGGCCTTAAGTCTTTTTTCTTCTGATTTGGATTTCAGGGTTATGCCACTGATAAATAATTGAACTTTCAGTCTCTTTCAGTGTTCTGATATAGGCTAAATTCTGAAGTAATTTTTTGCTGATTGTACATTTGGTAAAATTTACCTGTTAAATCATCTAATTCTGGTGGCATTTATTTGGAGGTAGACATATGAACATTTTTAATTTATCTGACAGTGTTTTTATTAACTAAGGAAATCTTATGTTGGCATGGGTCATCTGTTTCGTTTTACTGTTGTAGCCTTAGCACCATGCTAGTCATATAAAAGATGCCCAGAAAATTTGTTGAGTGAATCCTTATAAGGTTGAATAGTGCTTTTACTTTGCTAAAGTTTTATTTGAACTGTGTTAATATTTTTCTTCCTCTTTTTGTTTCTTCTTCTTAAAGTTCCACTCTTGTCCTGGGGACCCAGCTTTAACTTTAGCATCTGGTATGTTGAACTTAGTGGCATTGATGATCCTGATGTAGTACAACCTTGTCTCAACTGGTATAGCAAGGTAGGACTGTATTTTAAATCCTGACTTTAATGGCTGTAAAAGGAGAAATATGTCAATCTCTTATTCATTGAGAATAATTTAAAATATTCAAAATAATAATAACAGTTAGCTAACGTTTTATTAGGCACTTCCAGTCTGCCAGCTTTTAAGTGATCCTAATAACTCACTTTGTCATTATCACTCTATGAGACAGGTGCACTTACTATCCCCATTAGTTTATAGATGAAGAAATGAAGCACAGAGAGATTAAATAGTTTGCCTAGGATCACACAACTGTAAAGTGCTTGAGCCAGTGTATGAACTCAGGCAGTTTGGCTCCACAGTCTGCTTTTATATTATACCCATTTGACTCTGAATTTTTTTTTTTTTTTACTTGTATTCATATAAATACTTAAAACATAGTTTTTAGTGGGATAGTTTTGCAGTCTGATGGAAAATTTAAGATGTTGATGTGATTTAGACTCCTAAAGTAGTCAACAGGGTTAAAAAATATTGCTGTTTAATATAACTGTAATATATATTGTTACATGGTAGTTATGATAAATCTTTTTTAGAGGCCAAGAGTAAGTTATAGTTAATTAATTATAATTAAGTTATTAATTAATAGTTAATTATAATGTGTAAGGATTAGATGTTTAATGACCTTTTATTAGTTAAGAAGTCAGCTATCAACTGATTTGTGTTTCAGATCTTATACATCTTCCTAAATACATTTTATTTTCTTGCCTCATTAAAGGGTAATGCCTATAAGTAAATCATTGTTGTTTGATTATCATGCAACATTGTTGTTTGATTATCATGTTGTTTGATTAGCGTGTCATCTGTTTGTTTGAATAGTGGTATAATTAGGAAATTTGACGTAGTCCCAGAACATACTCCTGAAGTTGAGATTTTTTTTAAAAAATCCTTTTTATAAGATTGTATTTTTGGCATCTGTCCTATTAGGGGAAAATTTTAATAAATTAAGTGCCTGCTTTTTGGATTCCAGTTAATTGAGATGTCTACTTTATAGCTGCTTAATAGATGAGGTAGTTCAGGCTTAGAAAACAATTAAATTGGGCCGGGCACAGTGGTTCTCACTTGTAATCCCAGCACTTTGGGAGACCGAGGTAGTGGATTGCCTGAGGTCAGGAGTTCGAGACCATCCTGACCAACATGGTGAAACCCCGTCTCTACTAAAAATACAAAAATTAGCTGGGCATGGTGGCATGTGCCTGTAAGCTCAGCTGCTTAGGAGGCTGAGGCAGGAGAATTGCTTGAACCCAGGAGGCAGAGGTTGCAGTGAGCTGAGATTACGCCACTGCACTCCAGCCTGGGAGAGAGAGCAATACCCTGTCTCAAAAAAAAAAATTAAATTTAGTCTGTTTTTGATGATTTTTGAGTCATAACACATGTTTGTAAATTTGAAGTATCTGTATACTTGATACTTGTCATTCAAGTAATAGCTTAAAAACCAAAAATAGAAAGCATAATATAATTGTATGTGAATTATTTCATGTTTTTTGTGCTCTCAGTACCTGCATTGTAATGGGATTAATAGACACTATGGAGTTATAATTTTTACAATATTAAGTGGAGTTTAAGAAATAGGTGTTCTCCCTTTCTTCAAAGTTGAGACTCTGGAATTAGGTTTGGTTTAATAACTTTTGGCTACATACTTTGTAACCTTGGACAAGTTTGGAACAGGCCAAGTTTTAGTTTTGCTAGTTAAAAGAGCCAAATAATGATACCTAATGAATCAGGTTAGTACACTGCTTGGGACGTAGTGTTAATAAATGCTCAGTGTAGATTAGTTATTTTTACTGTTGTTAACTGTTTCCTACAGTATCATCTAACCAAATCTCTTCTTTCCATACTTACTCTGTGTTCTAGTAGTACCGTGAACAGGAAGCTATTCGCCTTTGCCTAAAACACTTCAGACAACACAACTATACAGAAGCTTTTGAGTCACTGCAAAAGAAAACCAAGATTGCACTGGAACATCCCATGTTAACAGATATTCATGACAAGCTGGTGTTGAAGGGTGATTTTGATGCTTGTGAAGAGTTGATTGAAAAAGCTGTAAATGGTATGAAACTTTGATTGGTTATTAGGGTAAATTCAAGTACATACGGGAAACTTTCACGAAAAGAATATAGGCTTATGCCAGTTATTACTCTAATTTTTTTTCTTGTTTTTTTTTTACTCAGTTAAAGATTGTTAGCTCTTTGGATTAGGGACTTCTTTCATGTAAAATAGATCCATGATGTAATGAGACTTTAAAAAATGAAATGTACTTGAACTCACATATAAATTTAAGTTGGCATCTTGGGAAACTGTGCACTTACAAATGATAACATTAACTAGCATTAAACTGTATCAGAAATATTTTGATATTGATAGCCAATATTTATTAACAGTGTAGTTTTGAGGAGAAGAGGGGGCTAGATAATAAAAAGTGTTATTAATAAGCAATTATATATAAGGAACAAGGAGATTTGTATTGAAAATAACTTCCTTATGGTGTAAATACTATATAATTGCCAATTTTCTTGTGTGACCTGTGATCTGGCTTTGAAAGAAATGTGAATAGTTGAACATCTATATTATCTCCCAGGGTATTGACTTTGGAGGGTAACGCTCATTTGGATATTTAAGGTCTGATGCGTTTTGTTATTTAAACTAAAAAGGGACTCTGTTGCTTATAGTATGACATTTTTTTAAAATCTTCCACAGTAACTTTCATAGTGACAAAGAACAGAATAGTTGTACAATATAAAACTTGTGGAATTGAATTTGGTAGCATCTTTTATAGGAAGAAATAAGAAATAATACATTTTTCAGTGATTTGCTCTCATTTTCATTTTATCACAGTTATCATCTTTTACTAGGTATTCATATTTATTAGATATTGGGTAGCTAAAAAAAACCAGACCTGCACTGCCTTCTTTGAGTTTGTAAATGTAAAGTTAACTTAAAATGTATTGCTTTGAGCTCCACTTTTTAAAATATGACAAATCTGCTTCTAAGCCTTGTACATTATTATTGCTTACTTGATTGATGATGATACTTGCAAATAAATGATTGGTATGTTTGAAATTGAATATATTTTGGAGTATAAACAAATAAAACACGTAACTAATCTCTTACCAGACTTTGAAAAGCTACCAATAAAAGTATATGTGTGTGTGTATATATATGTATGTATGTGTATATATATGTATGTATATATGCCATTTCTAGGAGTGAATTCTGTATTTTAACCTCATAGGATGAGGGAGGCATAGGTAATTTTAGAGCTTTTTTGTTTGTTTCAGATATTTATCATAAGGCGTTTATTATTTTGTGAAGGGAAAGCAAAACAACAGGCACAGGCAACTCTATACAATTAATAAGCTAAAAACAGTTATATATTTTAAAGCTGTCTTTAGTGACGTACTCAGTTGGTTAAGATTAGCTGATAAAAATCTTGTGCAGTTTTAGTATCTACAGAGACTTAATTTATCCTTTGGCTCCAGAAAGGAACCAAGTTTAGAAAAATTAGTAGTTGCTCAGTTCTTGAAACAGCCACATCATAGTTTTTGTACTATGAATACTATGGGCTCTCTAAACTGGCCTGGAACACTGTTAGTTAATAAACATTCCTTTCAGGGTTGTTCAGTTTGCTTCTGACCTCATTGATGATGATTTGTTGGACAAATAAGGAAGTAAACAGTGCAGAGTTTTTTGGCTTCTGCTCTATTAAAAACATAGCAGAGAAGGACAAGAAGTTCCTGCCTGCTAAATAGGAAGATCTAGGGAATCAAAAGAATCTCTGTCAAGCTTCTTGTAATGGAGGATACAAAAGCTACTTTTAGTATTTTTAGTATATTACTTAGTATGATCTTTAAGTATTGTCTGTATTTTAAGAAAGCGTAAGGCTGTATTTCTCTAATAGGCTTTTTATTTGTCTAGAAATATCACTGTATTTACATTTCATTTTATTACAGGTGATTTCAGAACCAATAATTGCTACTACCTCTTTGCCAATGCAAGATCCGGTGATGATAGGCAAAAGTAATCACCTAGGGACAGGAATGTTTTACTCAAACATGTAGAGATTGTACTGAAAACCTCCCTTTGCTGAGCTTATCTTTTTTTGCTATAGAAAGAGAATTTTTCTTTTGTGAGATAAGGGAAGGATAAAGTTTAATAAGGTAGTCATAAAGTTTCAACCTGAAATCTCTACCCTTCTCCCTCTGTCTTTCCCTGCTTCTTTCTTTTTTCTGTTATCCTGCTTTAAAAAAAATCTCTCTACTCTTGTCTTTTGGATTGTGCAGTAGTTGTTAATTATAGGCATATCTTGGATATATTGCAGGTTTGGTTCCAGACCACTGCAATGAAGTGAATGTCACAATAAAGCAAGTCACACAAATTTTATTTCCTTTCTTTATGCATATAAAAGTTGTATTTCCACTTTACTGTAGCCTGTTAAGGTACAGTCGCATTATTTCTTTAAAAAAAAATGCACATACCTTAACGTAAAAATACTTTATTGCTTAAAAAATGCTAATGATCATCTGAGCCTTCAGTGAGTTACAGTCTTTTTGCTGGTAAAGGGTCTTGCCTCAGTATTGATGGCTGCTGGCTGATAAGGATGGTGATTGCTAAAAGTTGGGGTGGCTGTGGCAGTTTCTTAAAATAAGACAAAAATGAAGTTTGCTGCATCAATGAGCTCTTCCTTTCACAAAAGATTTCTCTGTGTCATGCAATGCTGTCTGATTGCATTTGATCCACAGGAGAACTTCTTTCAAAATTAGAGTCAATCCTCTCAAACCCTGCTGCTGCTTTATCAGCTAAGTTTATGTAATATTCTAAATCCCTTGTTGTCATTTCAACAATGTTCACAGCATCTTCATCAGGAGTAGTTTCCTTCTCAAGAAACCACTTTATTTGCTCATTCATAAGAAGCAATTTCTCATCCATTCAGATTTTATCATGAGATTGTAGCAGTTCAGTCACATCTTCAGGTTCTACTTCTAATTCTAGTTCTCTTGGTGTTTCTACCACATCTGCAGTTAACTACTTCTTCTGAAGTCTTTAACCCTCTCCACATCATCCATGAGGTTGGAATCACCTTCTTCCAAACTCTTGTTAATGTTAATATTTTTATCTCTTCCCATGAATCATGAATGTTCTTAATGGCATCTAGAATGGTGAATCCTTTCCAGGTTTTCAATTTACTTTGCCCAGATCCATCAGAGGAATCACTATCTGTGGCAACTATCGCCTTACAAAATGTGTTTCTTAAATAACAAGACTTTCTTGAAAGTCTAAATGACTCCTTGATCCATAGGCAGCAAAATGGATATGTGTTAGCAGGGATAAAAACATTAATCTCCCTGTATTTCTCCATCAGAGCTCTTGGGTGACACGTATATTGTTAGTGAGCAGTAATATTTTGAAATACATCTTTTTTTTTTTTTCTGAGCAGTAGGTCTCAACAGTGGGCATAAAATATTCAGTAAACCATTCTGTACACAGATGTACTGTCATCTAGGCTTTGTTATTCCATTTGTAGAGCACAGGCAGAGTAGATTCAGCTTAATTCTTAAGGGTCCTAGGATTTTTCAGAATAGTAAATGAGCATTGACTTCCACTTAAAGTCACTAGCTGCATTAAACCCTTACAAGAGAGTCACACTGTCCTTTGAAGCTTTGAAGCCAGGCATTGACTTCTGTCTAGCTGTGAAAGTCCTAGATGGCACCTTCTTCTAATAGAAGTCTATTGGAATGTTTTGTCTACATTGAAAATCTGCTTAGTATAGTTACCTTCATCAGTGATCTTAGCTGAATCTTCTAGATAGTAATAACTTGCTGCATCTTCTATAATACATCAACACTTGTGGCTTTACTTTGTACTTTTATGTTATAGAGATGGCTTCATTCTTTAAATTTCATGGACCAACCTCTGCTAGCTTCCAACTTTTCTTTTGCAGTTTTCTGACTTCTCTCAGCTTTCATACACTTGAAGAGAGTTAAGGCCATGCTTTAGATTAGGTTTTGGCTTAAGGAAGTGTTATGACTGGTTTAATTTATCCAGACCACTCTAACTTTCTCCATATTAATATGGAGAAATATGGAGTCTGTTTTGCTTTCATATCAGTCATGGGTTCACTTGTAATTTCCTTCAAGAACTTTTCCTTCTCATTTACAACTTGGTCAACTTTAGTGCAAGAGGTCAACTTTCAGCCTATCTTGGCCTTTGACATGCCTTCCTCCCTAAGTTTAATTATTTCTAGTTTTTTATTTAAAGTGAGAGGTATGTGTTGAACACTTAAAGGCCAGTAAAGGTATTAAGTGGCCTAATTTCAGTATTGTTGCATCTCAGGGAATAGGGAGGCTCAAAGAGAGGGAGAGAAATGGGGGAACTGCTGGTTTATGGAGTAGTCAGAATACACACATTTATTAAGTTCCTTGTCTTATAAGGGTGTAGTTCATGGTGCCTCAAAACAATTACATTATTAACATCAAAGATCACTTATCATAGGTGACTGTAACAGATATTACAATAATGAAAAACGTTGAAACGTTGCGAGAATTACTGAAATGTGAGAGACACGCAAAGTGAAGAAATTCTATTGGAAAAATGGCATCCATAGACTTCCTTCAATTTATAAAAAACACAGTACCTGTGAAGCGTGGTAAAGCAAAGCATTATAAAGGCATATGTATATTGAATTATCTTCATTGATTTTCTGTTTTTAATGCAATTTTGTATTCCTGTTACAAACCCTACTTGAAAATGGTGTCTTACTCTTTTCAGGTATTGTATTTGATCTGCCACATTTTTATGAAGTATTTTTGCATATATTTGTGTATGTAAGATATTGGTCTGCAGTTTTCTTATAATGTGCATGTCGTGTTTTTGGTATCTTTTGGTGTGTTTGGGTAGTTCTAGCCTTTTAGAATGAGGCAGGAATCTAAAAGTGTTTGTGTAGAATGAGTAGTAGCTTGGTAGAATTTACTAGTGAAGGCAACTGGACCTGAAGTTACCTTTGTGTGGAGGTTTTTGTGTTATTTTGGCAGGGTCTCATTAGTTTTCGGACTTTGAAAATTTCCCATATACATTTAAATATATAAAATTTCCTCGGCCAGGTGCGGTGGCTCAAGCCTGTAATCCCAGCACTTTGGGAGGCCGAGATGGGCGGATCACGAGCTCAGGAGATCGAGACCATCCTGGCTAACACGGTGAAACCCCGTCTCTACTGAAAAATACAAAAAAAAACTAGACAGGCGTGGTGGTGGGCGCCTGTAGTCCCAGCTACTCGGGAGGCTGAGGCAGGAGAATGGCGTAAACCCAGGAAGCGGAGCTTGCAGTGAGCTGAGATCCGGCCACTGCACTCCAGCCTGGGCGACAGAGCGAGACTCCGTCTCAAATAAATAAATAAATAAATAAATAAATAAATAAACAAACAAATAAAATTTCCTCTTCTTGTTCTTTAGTTGTGCTATGAAGTATTTTTACTTTTGTTCAGTTTAGTATTTTCATTATGAAATGAAATGGCTCTTTGGAAGAACCGTGGTTTTTAATTTACAAATTTGTGGAGGTTTACTAGTTGTTTTCTTTGTTAGTGATTTCTGGCATAATTGCATAGGGGCCAGAGTGCATATCCTGTGTGTTTCCACTCCTTTGAAATTTAATGAGACTTGCTGTGTAGCCCAGCTTATTCAATTTTTATAAACATATCGTATATATTTGAACAGAATGTGAATTCTGTAGTTGTTGGAGCAGTGTTGTATATCTGTTCAGTTGGTCAGAGTTGCTAATCATATTGCACAAATCTTCTTTATCAATAAGAATTTTCTGATTCTCATTACTGAGAAAGATTTTAACACTTTCCACTATGATCATGGAATCGTATGTTTCCTATAGTTGGTCTAATTTAACTTTACATTTTGATGCCATGTTTTTAGTTGAAAACAAATTTTAAATTATTTTGAATTAAATCTTTTATTATGAAGTGCCTTTTTATCTCTACAAATATTTTTGCTTTCAGGTGTAAATTGTATTAAGATCTGTTTTCATTTCTTATTCGTATGGCATATCTTTTTTTGTTTGTTTTTTGAGACAGAGTCTCTCTCTGTCGCCCAGGCTGGAGTGCAGTGGCCGGATCTCAGCTTACTGCAAGCTCCGCCTCCCGGGTTTACGCCATTCTCCTGCCTCAGTCTCCCGAGTAGCTGGGACTACAGGCGCCCACCACCTCGCCTGGCTAGTTTTTTTTTGTATTTTTTAGTAGAGACGGGATTTCACCGTGTTAGCCAGGATGGTCTCGATCTCCTGACCTCGTGATCCACCCACCTTGGCCTCCCAAAGTGCTGGGATTATAGGCTTGAGCCACCGCGCCCGGCCCATATGGCATATCTTTTCCATCTTTTATTTTCAACCTTTATCCCTCTAAAGAGAAATATCTCTTATAAATTTTATTTAAATAAAACAAACTTATTTAAATAAAATTTTATTTTATTAATAAATCATTTGACTTATGATTAGTTTAGAAATTACAACAAGTATGCATGATTGCCTTAACAAAATTGATCAGTGTCTTTTTTTTTTGAGACAGAGTCTTGCTCTGTCCCTCAGGCTGGAGTGCAGTGGCGTGATCTTGGCTCACTGCGAGCTCCGCCTCCAGGGTTCACACCATTCTCCTGCCTCAGCCTCCCGAGTAGCTGGGACTACAGGCACCCGCAACCACGCCTGGCTAATTTTTTGTATTTTTAGTAGAGACAGGAGTTCACCATGTTAGTCAGGATGGTCTTGATCTCCTGACCTCGTGATCCGCCCTCCTCCGCCTCCCAAAGTGCTGGGATTACAGGCGTGAGCCACCGCGCCCGGCCGATCAGCGCCTTTTCCCTCTTCCCATGTGAGGATTTAGTAGACTTTCAGCTTCATATTCTCACCTTCTAATTCATTATTCTATTGTTGTCGATTGCTCTATTGTTGTCATTTATTTTGATACCATGTTCGAAGACCCTATAAAATATTAGTCTTATATAGCAATTGTTCATTAATTTTACCCAAATATTTACTGTTTTTTTCTCTTCATTATTGTTTGTGTCTTTAATCTTATATCTAAGATTATGTTCGTTCCCTGTGCCGTAAGCCCATCCTTTAGAATTTCTTCTATAATGCAATTCAACTCTCTCAGAATTGCTGACCTGAAAATTTTGTCTGCTTTCTAGGAGGGTGTTTTTGCTAGATGTAGAATTCCAGATTGACACTGATTTTCTTGAAATACATTTTGAATATCATTTGACTGTTATTAATCAGCTTCCATTGTTTCTTTTGAGAGGTGTGCTGTCATTTTCAACTGCCATTTTTTAATGTAATCTTTTTCCCTCTGACTGTTTAAATATTTTATATTTGTTTTAGATTATTTTGTAATTACATTAACAAGGCTGTCCGAAACTCCAGTGTGGCAGCCCTGTTAACTATTGTCTGTTTTCGTTTTCTTTCAATTAAGTATATGTTGCCTTAGTCTATCATTTCTTTTATTTTCTCCTTTATCTTTTTTAACTGCACGTTTCTGTTTAATATTTTAAGCTTCTCTAAACCCTTTATCCCATTTCCACTACTATGTTATTTTTAGTGTCTCTTTCTTACACTTTGACCTTCAGTTCTGTGATATTTTCAATTTGTTCATTCCTCTTTTCTCTTGTCTCTGACAATTCAATTTTTGTTTCCTTTTGTTGTCTTACCGTTTCTTTTCCAACTATTTAGATGTCTACTTTCCAACTGCTTATATCTCTAATCTGTACTCATGTTTCATAGAGAGAGTTGCTTTTTTTATTTGTGGAAAGGTATTTGGCTACTTTCATCTATTGCATGGCTATATTTTTCTGTTGAATCAGATTCATTGCTACTTTAAAAAATTCATTTCTTTTCCTTTTTATATTGTATAATTCTCGGGTTGATTCTTTTTAAACACTATTAATCTTTGAATGTGAATTTTTCCTATTTTTAGAAGCTTCTTTTGAGTTAGGAGGTAGGGTTGTGTTCCAGGATAGCAAGATTTTTCCTTTTTTCTCTTTAAGATTTTGTTTCTTAGTAATGCTCATAATGCAAAATCTCACTCTTTTTTAACCCTTTCCCAACTGCCAGACTCTTTTTCTGAAACATGTTTTTTTTTTTTCATAATTTTTGCTCATTTATGCCTTTGTGCCTTTGCGTATGCTGTATTTTCTTTCCGATTACTTTCCTTTTCATATAGTTCAGTACCAGTGCATTCTTCAAAGCCAATTCTTTCAAGGTATCTTCTTTCGTTATATTATCACTGAGTCACTCCTTCCTCCTCTTAACTCGTATTTGTCTTGATGCTATATTTCTCATTTTGTTCATAAAAGATTGTTAATTTTCTGTCAAGTATATTTCCAAACACTGTATCATTATCATCATCATCGTAAGTAACATATCTGAGAGCTTGACAATGTGCCATCTATTCTCCTAGACCTTTTACATGAATTTATTTTTCATACTTACCTTCTAGGGTAAATATTGTTGTTATTTCCGTTTAATATATGAGAATGATTAATTTGCTTAAGATGGTATATCTAGTAAGTGACAGAGCTAAGATTTGAATTCAGGTAGTCTGGTGCCAAGATCCATACTCTTTATCTCTAAGCTTTACTATCTTAGTAAATATTTACTGGTTCAATGTCCTAATATTGATTATTATATTATTACTGGTATAATATTGGCCTTTTTTTAAGAATTTGGACAAACTGATGAAATTCGTTTCTTAAAAATTCTTTTTGATCTAATCATTCTTGAATGGTCAAAAAAGATTTTATGCTCTATAAGTTATTTACCTATACATGCATTTTAAATTATTTCTTTTGTATATAATCTCTATTTTGGTGAAAAATCAAATTTGATAAAAGTTTGAATTTATCAAATATGAATACATATAACTAGGCAGCAGTACTATAATCTATGTGGATTTTTTGGGTTTTGTTTTCTTTTTAATTCTGGGCAAGAGATTTGAAATTTTTTTCCCTTTTGGTAAATCTTCCTAAGTCTCATTTTTAAATCATGTTGTGTGTGTGTAGGCAGGATTTCTGTGTTGCTCAGACTAGTTTTGAACTCCTGGCCTTGAATGATCCTCCTGCCTTAGCCTCCCAAAACACTGGAATTACAGGTCTCAGCCACTAGGCTGGGCCATCATGTGCGTTTTAAAGAGAGTATCCACTATTATTGGAGAAAAGAACTGCTTGTGCTCAATGAGGACTCTATGAAATATATTTAGTATAGTCATAATTATAGGGGAAAAAAATGAAGTGATATTGGACCTGAGACTCTAGTTAAATAGTTTAAAAATTATTAACAACTAGTTCATAGTGTGCTTTCTCCTAGTGATATTTAAATTTCTTTTGTATAGTTTTAATTTTATCTGACTGTTCTGATCTCTTGCTTTAGATTTTTGTCAAAAATAGACTTACAGAAATATTAGCAACTGCCTGACTTCTTCTTTAAACAGAAATAATTTTTTGAACTCACATGGTTCACAGGCATCTTTAAATTTCTTATTTACTAATTTGTTTCCGAGATTTTCAAACATTGTAATGGATGTCATATTTTTATAGATGAGAATGTCATTATTGTTTCAATAGAGAGGCTGAGTTTTTTTGCTGAATTATATATCTAAAGCAAGCCTACCAAGGCAAAAGGCCTTATTGGCAAGAGTTTCCAAGAATTAGAAATAATAGGGAGCATGGAGATTATTTGGGATGTAACAGTGTCAATTTTTTGTTTTTAGATTGTGAAAGTTGTAGGAAGTTCTTTTACATTAAAACAAGGTACTAAATGCAATGCATTTTTTTTAACCTTTACCCTGCTTTAGTGTTTACAGTATTTATTGACTTTTTGCAAGAATTTTGAAAAGTCTCAAAGGGAAAGAAGAAAGGAAATTTGTGCCTGTAGGATGGAAGTTTCCAGTTAAAGCCAGCTGAAAGGGTTGGTTACAACTGAGCTTCATAATTACCCAGGAAAGAAAGATTAGGGGGAATGCTCTAAATTGCTTAGTCTCTGGTGAATATATAAATCACAGAAAACAGTTTTACTTTTAAATTGAGCCACATGACAGAGTTTATAGTAAAAGTCACTTTATAACTTACGCTATTTGGGCGCATGTAAAAGCTAGGATTTGTAGCCTAAAAACTAAGGAAATGTTATTGTAGCACATAGCAAGAAGTCCAGAGGTAAGGTGGATTTCATGGTTGGTTGACTCAGTGATCATTTCTTTCTTTCTCTCTGCTGTGTCATCATTATAGAATTGACTACATTCTTGTACTTCGATAAATTGGCTTTAATATGTGTATACATTACATGCAGATATTCCAGAAGTATAAAAGTAGATTTTTCTTTTCTGTATGTCTCTTTAGAAGTAAGGAAAAATTGCCTAGAAGTCTCCCAGAAGATTCCTCATGTTTCATTAGCCAAAATTGGGTTCCATACCATTCTTAAACTAATCTTTGTTGAGGGCCACGGGAATAGGGCTTCATAATTATTTATGTATGTATGTGGGGATGTATGTAGGGAGTTCAGTCTCTATACCATTACAGTAACTAGTGTAACAACTTAATAAGTAGATAATGAGTTTATCGATACAGCAGAATCAGGAGTAAGGAAAGCGTGGTAGAACTTTAGTACCAACTCCACCCTTTAAGTAAGAGCTGTGTGGTTTTGGTTAAGTTTCTTACTTTTTTAAAATACACATTTCCGGGTTTATAAAATGGAGATGATAATGTGTATTTCATAGGATTGTTTTTAGAATTAAATGAGATGAGACAGCATAAATTCTAACATTTGGTAAGTGTTCCATAAGTATAGTTTTATTACTGCTGTTAGTACTTTTATCTTTATGTAGTTTTGTACTCAAAACTGTGTAATAATGGAATTCACATGTTAAAGTTAGTGTTCCCTTTTCCTGTAAATGTATCAAGGACCTAGACCAAAATTGTTAGAGCTCTATTTTCTTCTCTAGTTCTCTTGGATATGGGTGGCAAAAAGTACTGGCACAAAGCACTGTTGGGGGAAAGAGATTGGGATGCAATGACTCCATGTCATTATAGGATGTAAAGATTAAGAATTTCATGGTTGAAATAAAGACAAGTGGTGGGAGGTCACAAAAAGAAATTAAAATATAATTCTCCTAATCTTAAATTATCCTTTCCTTTTCCCAATTATATTTATAATAATGATAGAAATGATTTTTTAAAGATATATAAGATATTTTTTCAATGAAGTAGCACATTTATACAGATTATTTATTTTTATCTTCTCCTGCTTCTATTTTGCAGCCTTAAATTGCCTTATGACTTTTTCCCCCTCCCAGTTGACTCCCTTTTCCTTCTTTCAAGGTCTCTAACCCTTTGGTAATGTCACATACTTGTCCATTGAATGCAGCAATGACTTTGTATCTAATAGGTGCAGTAATGGTGAGAAACATAGTATGTTTAATATGAGCTTCCCCTAAAGCAATTTGTTTGCATGGTTGTGCCAATTAATATTTTACTATTTATAGTTGGGGTAGCATGAAGTGAAACTGAAGTGATGCATATTTTATGAAAATGTGTTTTTTTATTAGTGACATATTAGTAATTTCTCTTAATGTCGTCTTTTAAATTTTAATTTTTTTCTATAATAAATAATGTAAGTAGTTAAGGTATAATTCTTTCTCATTCTTCAATATTTGCAGATGGCTTGTTCAATCAGTATATCAGTCAACAGGAATATAAACCACGATGGAGTCAAATCATTCCCAAAAGTACCAAAGGTAAGCCATACCTTCTAGATTGTAGTTCTGTTTCTTCAATGTCTCAGTCTTCAGTTTTCCCAAGGTAGTTCAAGTGTCATAGTACTATGTTAATAGAAAAGATGTTGGCCAGGTGCAGTGGCTCATGTCTGTAATCCCAGTACTTTTGGAGGCCGACGCAGGAGGATTGCTTGAGCTCAGGGGTTCAAGATTGGCCTGGGCAACATGGTGAGACCCTGTCTCTACAAAAAATTAACTATACAGCCGAGTGTGGTGGCTCACACCTATAATCCCAAGACTGTGGGAGGCCAAGGTGGGCAGGTCACCTGAGGTTAGTAGTTCAAGACCAGCCTGCCCAACATGGCAAAACCCTGTCTCCACTAAAAATACAAAAATTAATTAGCTGGGTGTGATGGTGTGCACCTGTAATCCCAGCTACTTGGGAGGCTGAGGTAGGAGAACCACTTGAACCTGTGAGGCAGAGGTTGCAGTGAGCTGAGATTACACTATTGCACTCCAGACTGGGAGACAGATAGAGACTCCATCTTAAAAAAAAAAAAAAAAAAAAAAAAGCCAGATACGTTGGCAGGCACCTGTTGTCCCAGCTGCTTAGGGTACTGAGGTAGAAGGGTGGCTTGAGCCTGGGAGGTCGAGGCTGCAGTCAACCATGTTCATACCACTGCACTTCAACCTGGGCAGCAGAGTGAGACTGTGTCTCAAAAAACAAAACAACAACCATAACAAAATAAATAAAAAGCAGATGTTTAAAACAAGACAGGTTCCTTAACCAGGTAGTAGAATTCGTTGTTATATTAAAATTTTCTTTTTAAACCTTTTTGTTTTACTGCCATAACAGAAGGTTGGGCAGCTTTTACACAGAATATCATTATAAACTGCTTTGATAGATGCATGGTATAAAATTATAGGCTGTGTTGTATTGCCATACGCATGTTCTTGAAAAGCTTAACTTCTGCAAAATTGCTTGCTAAACCTAGCAGGGCATATAAGAAAAATAGAAAGGCAGAAGACCATTCCAAATCTGTGGAACTTTATAACCAGCTACTAATAAAAACTAGTGTAATAATTATAATAAAAATTAATATCAGTGCATTTAAATCTTCAAAGGTACTTATATTGAACATCATAGTGTGTTTAGACTTAAGCCCTGGGCGCATGCCTTCATCTTTGAAATGTGGATCCTGGAGGGCATTTGCTTCTAATAAAGACTGTTTTCATCAAAACTTGAAATCAGATCCAGAGTATAGTCTTCTTCATGAATCCCTTATTTTCGTATAAGGGGGACGTTTTTGTCACTTCTTCATCTGTACTCACTGCTTTGCCAGATAGTTAACATAGTGGAAAGTGTAGCAATTTCTTAATGCAACTGTTTGCATTAAAGGAAGACAGTTCTGTGGATACTGAGCTTTTTTCATTGTGGTCTTCATGTATTGCTAAGGACTTCTCTTTAGTTGTGAGAAAGCTTTCTCCTGATAGTGTTGCACATTAATATGCAGGGGAAAATTGCTCAAGAACCTCCATAATTGATGTTAGATGAGCATCATTTTCCTATTTTATCAGTCACGTATGAGGTAATTTTCTTTAAAGACACATATTATTAGCAAACAGACTGTAATTGTGTATTTGCAAACTAATGGATTCAACATATAAAATACATACTGAAAATGGATTCATTTTAGTGCTTTCTTTTTTCCCTCAGACCTCTCAGGGATGAATATGCTTTCTTAAATCTATTCTTAAAAATGGTGATACTGACTAATGGGGGAAGAAAAGAAGAAAGGGCAAAACTTCAATGATAATAAATTGCACAGTCTAAAGGCTTAACTATTAGGAGAAAGGATTTGAAGGGAACTTCTGGACGATTAGCTGCTGAATACAGTAGTAATGAAAAGCTTCAGTTTTGTGTCTTATTTTCTGTATATAAGAACTGACATTTCAGTCATTTTCATAGGACCCTTGTGAAATTAGTATAAAATTGGATGTTCTCCATTTTACATTAGGAGAAAGCCAATACAGGGAAACTTATTAGCCAAAGTAATATATTTCAACTAATAGGAGAGTTATGAAGAAAGCCTTAGGCTTTCTAGTTTATATCAGGTAAGACATTAGGACCTTATAACCTTTTGAACTACCAAAATGAAGTTATAACTTTTTTTTTTTTTTGAGATAGAGTCTCGCTCTTGTTGCCCAGCTGGAGTGCAGTGGTGCAACCTCGGCTCATTGCAACCTCCGCCTCCCGGGTTCAAGTGATTCTCCTGCCTCAGCCTTCTGAGCAGCTGGGATTACAAGTGCATGCCACCATGCCTAATTTTTTGTATTTTAGTAGAGACAGGGTTTTACCATGTTGGCCAGGCTGGTCCTGAACTCCTGACCTCAGGTGATCCACCCACCTTGGCCTCCCAAAGTGCTGGGATTACAGGTATGAGCCACCACGCCCGGCCATAACTTTATTTATGTAAGATTTGGTGTAAAGTAAGATTAGATACAAGTTGAATAATAGTGTTCTCTTTTGGAAGTTTAAATAAAGTTTTACTGATTGTATTTAAACCTGCCTGTTAAACTCTGACGGAAATAAGAATCAAAGTGAAGTAAATCTTAGATTTCTTAGATTTCTTCAGTCAGTACTTACATGAAGTAGTTGGTAAATTAGGTGGGAACTGATTGTTGAAATATTGGCACAAAATTAATACGTTATACAAAGTTATATAAAATAATTATACAAAGTACAAAATTGTACAAAAATTATACAAAATAATTGTACACATTATACAAAATTAATATCATAATATAAAACTTGATAACATCTTTGTTTTTGTAAATAGTTTAATAACTCAACTTTAAAACTGCTCATTATACTAATGAACTATGCCTAGAATATATACAGGAGATCTAATTTTGTAATGTTTTTGACCTTCACTTTGGCACCCAAGTGGCTTAGAGATTTTTGTTTTATGTTTTTGTATAATGTTTTGTGTCTGCTGGTTTGTGGCATTGATCATAAGTAAATCAAAAATAACTTCCAAGTTCATTCATGTCCTGAAAGCATTTGGAAAAAAGAACAAGATTATTATAAATACAGATTTGAGTCATACTGTTACTTTTATGAGTCCTTTTACTTATTCTTAATATTTTGAAAAAATAAGTGTGGGTTATTTTTACTACTGATTACAGACTTATGAATAAATTTACTCTGGGTATGCTGTTGTTTGTTATTCCTTTAAAAGAAACTTATTTCTACTAAAGGTGATGGGGAAGATAACCGACCAGGAATGAGAGGAGGCCATCAGATGGTTATTGATGTTCAAACAGGTGAGTAGCAGTTGCAATGGAAAACAAAATCTTCATTGGCTACAGGCATCATCTAAACCAGGCAGTGACAGGTAAGGAAGGGTCAGGGGTGGGGGTGGGGAGCTCTTACACAAATGAAATTAGATTGCCTAAAAAAAGTGTAACGTGGGCTTTTATGTGTGTATGTGTCTAGTTTATATGTGTTGTGTTTTCATGGAAAACTGGTGTACTTCTGGATTTTTGTTGCACTTATATTGTAGTAGAGTAATATGAGAATTACTGGAATAAAGAGAACTAAGATACATTTTCAGAGGAAGCAGATATCAAATTAGGCAGCCAAGTGTTGGTAAATCCTTTAATTGCTAATAACTTTTCATAAGCCTGTAAATAATTTTGTTGTTTTAGTTGTTGTTTTTTGTTTTTGTATTTTTTTCCTGCCTTTTAAATTTTGTTCTGAAGCTTGGTAGCAAACATGTTTCTTAAGTTTCTAAAACCTAGGAAAACTTAATTACCATAATATTTAGAGGTTAATGCCAACATTATAATAGGTCTCAGATTAGCCGCTTAAAAAGCAAATAATACCAATAATCTAGCATAGTTATATGTTATTATTGGATTTTAGAAAACTTTACTGCATAGAATACCACTCTTTCCAAGAGTAATGAATGCTCAGTTCTACTGTGTATTATGCCAACTCATATTGCTTCGGGAATAAAATAATTGCTCTGGAGACTCATAAAATAATTAAGAATAAAAATGGTTACAATGTAGATACTAAGTCTTCTTGACATGAATTTATTTTCATAATTTTTGTAAGAAGAGAAATTATAACTTTTCTTTTAAAATTAAAAGCTAAATTTCTATGATCACCTCTGAACTGGTTTGAGACTGTTATTAGGGTCTCTTTGGAAAAGGTTCATTTTAAGGCATATAGGAATTGACTTTCTTAATCTTGGTCCCTCTTTCCGAATGCCTTTCTGCCCTACAGAAATAGGCTTGAATTAGCTATAGAGTCTTAGGCATCTTTTTTTTCTGCCTGAGAGTATAATAAATATTCGTATGCTTATTTACTAAAGAGCCGGATTTATATACAAATTGTTTTTTTATCCAGAATAATTAAATAATTTATGAATACAGACATGATAATTTATTTTTAGATTGTCTGCAGTAGCTTCCCCTTTTTTTGAACATAGAGTAGAATTTATAATGCTTTTCTTTTTTCTCCAGCAGTACTATAAGGAAAATATTATTAAACACGCCCCCCCCCAACCTTTTTTTAAAATAGAGATGAGGTTTTGCCATGTTGCCCAGGCTGGTCTTGAACTCCTAGGCTCAAGCAGTCTGCCTGCTGGGACCACCCAAAGTGCTTGTATTACAGGTATGAGCTACCATGCCCAGCCCACCCTTTCGAACAAATTTGGTTATAATATGCTATAATAATATACTAAATTTATGTTTATTTGAGAAGAGCTTTTACCTTTTAAAGCAAAATGCACTTTCCTTAAATATAAAAGTAACATGGTTTACTTTAACAATTAAAGCTCACCTTATCTGGGGGAGCAGAAGGAATTTTCGTAGTGCTTACTGCGTTAATTATTGATAGGTAAAGTACATGTGTAAGAAAAGACAAAAAAATTCTCTTTTTATAATCCATGAAATGTGAAAACAGAAAATTATTCAAAGAATAGGCAAATGTCATGACAGAACTTAGTGTGAGCACGTCATTGAGAATTAAAATCTAACTTTTCAGGTCAGAGATCTTTGAAATACTTACAGTAAAGTGATAAAGGCCTAGATATTTTTCTTTCTTTCTTTCTTTTTTGTTTTTTTGTTTTTTGAGATGGGGTCTTGCTCTGTCTCCCAGGCTGGAGTGCAGTGGCGTGAAGGCCTAGATATTTTTCTATAATATTTTTGTTTTATGCATTAGCAAACTCTTGATGGTCAGGGTCCTTACCCCTACTCCCTTTAAAAAAAATATTTCAGCTGGGCACAGTGAGTGTCTCATGCCTGTAGTTGCAACACTTTGGGAAGCCAAAGCAGGAGGATCGCTTAATCCCAAAAGTTCAAGACCAGCCTGGGCAGCATAGTGAGACCCCCCTCTATATAAGAAATAAAAAAAATCAGCTGAGTGTGGTGGTGTATGCCTGTAGTCTCAGCTACTCGAGAGGCTGACTCAGAAGGATTGCTTGAGCCCAGGATTGGAGGCTACAGTGAGCCATCATCACACCACTGCACACCTGCCTGGGCAACAAAGCAAGACCCCGTCAAAAAAAAAAAAAAAGAAAAAATGTTATTTGAGTAACTACTAGATTTACTTTAGAAATTATAAGAAAGAGTAGTGAGAATGACTATTATAGTCACAGAAGTTTCCTCCAGATGGACCTTTAAAGGAGTAATCTCTTTTTGATAGCTTCTAAGGAGTTTTTATAGGTTAGCGAAGGTGTACAAAGAAAAATCGGCCTATATCCACACTTCAATATTGACAGCAGTTTACAGAAAGCTACAGAAGTACTTTGGAAATACACTTTTACGCAAATATTTCTACCACAGGAAATCTAGGGAATTACCCTGTTAGTAGAAGATTTTTTAGTTAGAGCCATTTTGCACCCATTTAGAGTGTTTTCTTTTTTTCTTTTAATCGTTATGAATTCTGGGTCAAACTTTATTTAGGCCCATGGTGGATGACAAAACTAGATTTTTCAGCCTTAAAAAGGAATCATGGGTGGTCATTTAATATACATTGTCCGTTGCTCAAGTTCTCATGCTTTTCAGTATGTTACCATTGCCACATATAGTGTGGAAACAGTACTAACTATACGTGGACATTGAGGTCGAAAGGATTTCACCAGATTCAGGTGATCCTTGTTATCAGTAATAGAGATGGCATATAAAACATTTGGAGGTGGAATTCCTCTTTTGTTTTCTTGTTTTCGTTTTTTACATTCAAAAAATATGTTTCCAAGAAGAGCTATCTGAAACCTTTTGTCGATATTTTGATATCTTGGTATAGAAATAGAGATAGAAGTGATGATTCCTTTTAAATTTATCATTTACTATAGAGGGGAAGACTAGAAGGACACATACCAAAATATTGACCTTAGTTATGTCTGGTGGTACAATTACCAGTGATTTAAAATTTTTTTATTTAAAATGTATTTTTAAAATTTTCTACTTTAAATTATAAGTTGGAGAAAATTTTACTCAATAGCATTCGTTTTAGGAAGAGAACTGTACGTATTGGTGAAGGTGCTTTGGAGTACAAAGTAAAATACTGAGACCTGATTGTGGAAGGAACTATTTTTGCAACACTGAGAAAAATTGTCTCATTAGGATCAGAGAAAGGGAAGAAGAAATAGAAAGAGATGGCTGGGTGCGGTGGCTCATGCCTGTAATCCCAGCATTTTGGGAGGCTGAGGCGGGTGGATCACCTGAGGTCAGGAGTTCTAAACCAGCCTGGCCAACATGGTAAAACCCCATCTCTACTAAAAATACAAAAATTAGCCGGGCATGGTGGCAGGTGCCTGTAATCCCAGCTACTCAGGGGGCCGAGGCAGGAGAATTGCTTGAACCCAGGAGGCGGAGGTTGCAGTGAGCCAAAATCGCGCCATCACACTCCAGCCTGGGGGACAAGAGCAAGACTTTGTCTCAAAAAAAAAAGTTGGAGATAAATCGGGGGTGTTCAATCTTTTGGCTTCCCTGGGCCACATGGGAAGAAGAATTGTCTTGGACCACACATAAAATACACTAAGGATAGCTTATGAGCTTAAAAAAAAAAAATCACAACAAAAGTCTCACAATGTTTTAAGAAAGTTTACAAATTTGTGTTGGGCCACATTGAAAGCCATTCTGGGCCTCGTGCAGTCCATGGGCCGCAGGTTGGACAAGCTTGAGATAAGTGGTAGTAGAGCCAGATGGATGGCAGAATGCCACATTTCATGACATGACTGTTTCTTTACTCACCAAATTCTTAGAAGTTTTCTCTAGTAAAATTGATTTTGGAGTTGATTTTTATTTATTTATTTTGTGGTAGAAACTGGTGAGACAATTAGGTTTAGGGTTCAAACTGAGGTAGGGCAGTAGTGAGGCAACTTCTGTGGATTCCAGTGTCTGGAAGCAGAGAGAAATATGAGGAAAGATGCCCTGGGACTCAATAGGAAAAGCTCTGAACTTTCACAAGACTGAAATTACGGTTCAGGTTAAATTAAACAGGTCTCTGGTTGTGAGTGTGGGTAATCCAGGAATCTGATCAGGAGAAAACAAAAGAAACCAGAAAACACTATTCAGAAGTCTAACAACTTTCACACCGCGGCATTCCCAATCTTTTGTCTCAGCCAGCTATTGCTGTCAAGTTTTTGTTCTGTTCTCTAGCCTTGGGATATATTTCATGTTTGTTCACATGAAGCTTCATGAATAGGTTTTAAGGGGGCCCATGATAATCTTTAAATGGTGTGCAAAATTTTTGTCTTTGTGCAGTTTTCTGGGAAGATTCATTTTATATATATATAAATTTATATATTTATATAAAATGTATATATTTATTTTATATATATATATATATTTTTTTTTTAAGACAGAGTCTCGCTCTGTTGCCCAGGCTGGAGTGCAGTTGCGTGATCTCGGTTCACTGCAACCTCTGCCTCTGGGGTTCAAGCAATTCTTCTGCCTCAGCCTCCCGAGTAGCTGGGGTTATAGGCGCCCACCCAGCTAATTTTTGTATTTTTAGGAGGACACTGTTCTGCCATGTTGGCCAGGCTGGTCCTGAACTTCTGACCTCAAGTGACCATCCTGTCTCGGCCTCCCAAAGTGCTGGGATTACATACATGAGCCATTGTGCCTGGCCTCATTACAGATATTCTTAAAGAGCTTAATCCCTTAATTTTTGACATTTTATGGTAAGTACTGCTGAACCAGGTATTCAAATAAAGTGTCTTCATACAGGTGATATTCATTATTGAACAGATATTATTACAAAGTAAAACATTGCCACCTTTCTACTACTCTTGGTTTTTTTCCAGAATTTTTGTTGCTAGATCAGAGGTATATGAGAAAGAGAGTGGTAAGAGGTGAAGTCAGAGAAATAGCTGGGGGGACAAATTGTGTTGAATTTTTTAGGACTTTGTTTGGGACTTTAACCTATGTGCAGAGTGAAGTGGGAAGCCATTGTTGGGTTTAAGAAATGCTATGAACTGACCTTGCAGTTTAACAAAACAAATTGAGTGAAGAGCAGCGAGTCCTTTACTTTAAGGAGCCTGTTGCTCATCTGAGAAGTGATAATAGCACTGGGTTATACCAGAATGGTAGTAGTAATGTTGAAAATTCGTCACGTTTTGGATGTATTTTAAAAGGTATCATATAGAGCTGACAGGATTTTTTGAGGAACTGGATGAGGAGTGTGAGAAAAAGAAGCTAAGGATGACTTAAAGTTTTGACCTGAACAATTAGAAAAATGGTGTAACCATTCTCTAAGATGGGTACAAGAGGATCCCATATGGTGGGTTGTTCAGCAACTTGATTTTAGACAAGTTAAGTCTGAGATGCCAGTTAGACATCTACATAGGTATGTCAAGTAAGCAGTTGGATATATTAGTTTGAGGTTCAGGAGATAGATCTAAGCAAAATAATAATTCCCTCTGTATTTATGTAACACTGTTCAAACCGTTATTACTACAATAATTTCCACATTGTTTTAGAGTTGTTCACATAGGTATTGTGTATACCATTGCTGTCTCTCCAGCTTCCCAGCCCCCGTGGACAAGGGGGAAGGCCAAGGATCTTGCCTCATTTATTTTTATGACTATAGGGCCTAGTATGGAGTAGACGTGTATTAAATATTTGTTGGATTGGATCAAAGTTTTAAAATTCATTTTCCTTTGGGTAGAAAGAAAAATATTTACTTGGAAACTGTTTTCAGATACTGCTGTAAACCTTGATAAGTAGATCAGGTTATTATGTCATGTATTATACTATACTAATATTTTCTGTGGTGGATCTATTTTATTGGTTATATTCAAACATATTTAAATTTTCGGATTCTGCTTGTTGTACCATTTAGACTATGCTTCCCAAAGCTGTAATTATCATTACTTTGGGATCTAGGTAGAAAAACTAAATATAGAGCTTTGCATTTGTTAAAGTAAAATTTGTTGCTTTCTGAACTTGGTTTGGGCTCAAGTGCAGAATCTGGTATATCCTTGGGTTTTTCTCTCCAAAATTTCTTCTATGTTTCTATTATGACTATTAGTAGCATGATTTACTGAGGGCTTTCATATACTGTTAGTATTTATTTAATCATTTAGGTACCATAGCTGTGTTATTGATCAGCAATTATCTTAATTATCAGGTTGATCTTAATCACTTTCAAAGAGGTTGTATATATCATCAATCTTTGAAAGAACCTTTCTAGTCGGATCTTAATGATATGGCAGCCAAATATAATAGGTAGGTGTTAAGTTTGTGGGAAGGAAAGATGGGTGTCTGACATCCCTGAGATTGAATCCTGGCTTTAACCCTGACTTCTTGTTCAATCTTGAATGAATTGTATTGATTAAAATGGTGATAATAAACTAAGTAATTATGAGAGTTAAATGAAATAATGTATTTTATATATGCATATATTTATATAACATGCATTTGATATGCCATATATTAATATGCAGCAGTGATTAATTATGCTGAGATAATTTTATATAACTCAAAGGAACTTTTGTGTTTTTTTTGTATAATTGGACAAAATTTCACTACGGAAATGTTTTAAAGTAATTAAAAAATTTTCAAAGAAGTGTAAAACAATTTGAAAAGCAGTGTTGAGGGGAAAAAGTAACTCACTCATAATTCCACATTCTAAAAAAATCAATGTTATTTTGGTATATTTGTTTAATCTTTTGTATAATTAGTGCCTTAGGGAAGGGAAACCATAAATATATTTATAATATTTTTGAGACAAAATACTAAAGTGCATATAAGAATATTGTTGATGAAGATCAAGTAGGTTTAGTAGTAAAGAATAACTTACTCTAAGTAGAGTTTGAACAACCAGGAAATTCCATGTTAACAAAATTGGTGCATAAGTAGTAAAATATAGTTTAAAGAAGCTCAGTTATTACTTTAAATATGCATTTTGAAGTTTTCCAGCACAAGGGTTCTTTATCTGTTGAAGTTAGGTGCAACATGTTGTCTATTTGCAAATTTTTTCTAGAAAGAGAATCCATGGCTTCAGATAATCAAAGAGACTCATTAACTCACAAAATTAAGAACACTGGCCAGACATGGTAGCTCATACCTATAATCCCAGAGTTTTGGGATGCCGAGGTGGAAGGATCACTTGAGGCTGGGGGTTCGAGATCAGCCTGGGCAACATAGCAAGACCTCTGTCTCTACAAAATATTTTTTTTAATTAGCCAGGCATGGTGACACGTGCCTGTAGTCCCAGCTGTGTGGGAGGCTGAGGCTTGGATAGCTTGAGCCCAGAAGTTCGAGGCTGCAGTGAGCTATGATTATGTCACTGCACTCCAGTCCAGGCAACAGAGCAAGATTCTGTCTCTAGAATTTTTTTTTTAAAAAGAACACCTTCACTAGAGTAAAACTTCATAAAGTTAATTTCAGCTTATTTAACATGGCTTATATTTTAAAGCAATTGTTGCTTCCCGGTGTTTCATATACCTTGTTTTCTTAGATATTAGAAACTTAGTAGTACGTAGATTTTATTTTCTTTTTTTAGTCTATAGGGTTTTTTCCCCCCATATTGCTGCCTTCTCTAAGGATACAGTGACCATTTAAAAGGTGTATGATGGCACAAATTTTATTATTTAATTTTCAAAGCTTTCTTCCATCCTAAGGGAGTCCTATCATTCATGCCATGGTAGAGAAGGAATGTTGTATTTTGTCCTACTGGATTTGTCCTACTGGATCAGTTTTATTAATTGTAATCCCTGTACCTGGCATCTCTCCACTTAAGATTCTTCAACTGTGACTTGGTTTTCGACTGGGATAAGAACAGTGAATAGAAAGAGAGAAAAGCCATGTCTATTTTGTTTCAGTGTGGAAGTCTGCTGAGTTAGAAATGTATTAATAAATTTCCATTGTGGTAGGCTGTTCCTTGTTGTGTAACTCTCATTACATTTTGAGAACCTACAGTTTAAGCCTTTTTCTTCTTTCTCAACCAGAGCAGGTACGAAGACTTAGGCAAAGCTCTAATATTTGGTATCTACAAAAGAAGTTGATGGAGAGTTGCTTGTCACTTGGAAGAGCCCTTCTGTAGAAATTTGAACCTTTAACTGTTCTATAGCAATTATATGAAAGTGCTTTTATTTATTCATATTTATTTATTTATTTTTATTTTTATTTATTTATTTATTTTTTTGAGATGGAGTCTTGCTCTTGTCATCCAGGCTGGGATGCAGTGGCGCAATCTCAGCTCACCACAACCTCCACATCCTGGATTCAAGCGATTCTCTCGCCTCAGCCTCCCGAGTCAGTGGGATTACAGGCATGTGCCACCACGCCTGGCTAATTTTGTATTTTTAGGAGAGCCAAGGTTTCTCCATGTTGGTCGGGCTGGTCTCGAACTCCCGACCTCAGGTGATCCTCCCGCCTTGGCCTCCCAAAGTGCTGGGATTACAGGAGTGAGCCACCACGTCCAGCCTGAAAGTGCTTTTATTTTGTGGTACCACGTTCAGTTTTTCTTGATGTTCCTTAAAGAAACTTGAAGGGAGTGCCTAAACATGGGTTTTGGTTGCTATTACAAATTTATTCATGTGGCTGTATTTCTGAAAGTAATGTGCATCTTTCTTTTACACAGTTAACAGAAAGTAATTCTGAAATGCAGACTTCATTAAGAGTACAAAGTATATTGTCATAGGCATAACATTCAGCCTTTTAGCAAGGAAAGTGACTGTATGTTGAATTCACCCAAAAGATTTAGATAGTTTTGTAACCATAGCTTTAAGTAAGAATACAGTTCTATTTAAAAAGAGAGGCAGTGAATCCAGTTGATAATCTGCTGGGTCATGATACTTCAAGGGGATGGCTTAAGAAGGGAAGGGTAAAGAGCATATAAAATATTTTTCCCCTTACCATTTATTCTCTCTTCAAAAATTGTCATGTTAATTTAAGTCTTACTAAACTTCACTTTTAGAAGGATTTAAACTCTTTGTCTAATTATTATAGAGTTTTATTTCTGTCTTAAAGATAAATTTGTGTTTCTTAAAACGTTTTTTTAAAAAAATTTTGTTTTTCTGTCAGTGTCTAAACTAAGAATTAAGGTAACTTATTTCACCAGCCTGTTAACCCTTCCCCTACCTCTTCTTTTTGATACATGAATTTTGTCTAAGTTTTGGGTCAGGGCTATGTCAATGCATAGTATATGCATCCTATACAGTGTCAAAGTGGAAAAACTGAAAAACTGATTTAATTGCAAAAGTAGTGTGCCATCTTGTGGAGGGTTATGCAATCAACACAGTCTGATTTATCCTAAAAATCAAAGTAGAAGACAGATATTGCACTTGGGCACTAAAAATAAAAAGCCTGTTCCATTGTACAAAAAGACACTGAGATGTCTTTATATACCTTAGATTTCTACATTATTTTTAGTGTATATAAGATGTGTAGATTAGTACTACTGGTAGTAGGTAGCTCCAGAGTTTGTTTTATACTAGTACCAAATTGGTACATGTAGTATACCAAAGGATATGGTTGAATTTTAGTTTTTGTGGCCTAAGTAATGAAAAATAGATTGATTGGTGATTGATTGACTCAGTGTTTTAGAATAAAATTTGTTTGACATTTCGAACATAAGCTATTACTGGCCACTTTACCTCCAATCCCTGTCATTCTCAACTCCTTCAGTCAGTCCTGTATGCTGCAAGTTCAGATGTTACCTTGTTACCCCTCTGCCTAAGATCTTCTGTGGCTTCTCCACTGTCTGTGTGAAATCAAGTTCAAAGCCCTTATCCTGTTATTTAATCCCTTCCATGATCTGGACACTGCCTGTCTTTTAACCTCCTCTCCACCTCCTACCTATGTGTTCTTTTAAATCAAACAGTGTATTTATTCATCATACAGTTTAACCATTTAACATGCGTTATTTAATTTAATTTAATTTAATTCTCACAGCAGCTTTATGGGATAGATACTGTATCACATCTTAGAGATTAAGAAACCAATAGTTAAGGAACTGTGTGGTGGTCGCATAGCTGTGGTGATAGAGCCAGGATCGTAGCCAGGATTTGCCTGACTAGAGTACACGTTCCTTAAAACGCTTTTGATGTGTTTTTCTGTCTCTATACTTTTGTTATTCTTTTTTTTTTTTTTTTGGTTTTTTTTTTTTTTTTCCTTCCTGCTGGTGCATAGGTCAAATACCATTGTCACCATGAAATCTCTTCTGAGTCCCCTCAGCCAGATATACTCTCTTCCCTCTTTTGAACCCTCAGGTGCTTTTTACCTTGTTTACCTTTCTTACGACATTTAGTCTGCCTTGCGTTATGTTGATCTGTTTGCCTTTTGATATTCTTGACTAGATTGTAAGTTCCTTGAGGATAGGGACTGGGGACTATGTCTTCTTTCTTTTTAATTCTCTAAAGTGCTTTGCTAATTCTCAGTACTCAAAAAGTGTTAAATAAACATTCCTCAAAGTGCTGGGAGAAATGGATAGACACTATAGCCTATACCCCATTCAGAAAAAATATAGAGAAGGGGTGAAGGGGTTGCTCCTTGAAGAAGAACGTACTGCCCCAGATGTAAATGAATTATTATAGAACGTATAAGCACGAGAATGAGCTTCCCTAACCAATCTACTACCTTACTGCAAATATTAATGCTTTCTTTTTTCTCCTTTTTACTTCCTTACTTCTCTCTACAGTTCTCTCCAGTTATATCCATAATTTTTAAAGGTCTTTGATATCCTTTGTGCATTAAATAATACCTTTTCTGGTGTCTGTTTCCACATAATAGTTCTTCTTTGCATGACTTAAATAATTAGATGAATTAATTAAAATTTTTGTTATGCATTTTCATTCAGGTATGTCAGAAGGCTCAGTTTCCATCCGATTCATTTAATTTTACTATTAAACTTCAGCTGGGACCACAAAGCCTTCATGGATAGGAATGACATCTTGGCTTAATTCCATTAGGATGCTTACTGCGTGCCAGATTTTATTTTGCTCAGCTATCAATGAGGCTGTTGTGGAAATGTGGGTTTTCTTTGCTGTGAGAATTTATGCGTACAAAGAGACCTGCTTTTCAGAAAGAACATTGAGAACCCAGAGCCCAAGAGGAAGGGTTATTAAAGTTAATGAACCAGGGTAACCTTATCCAGAGGGTACCCAGAAACACTGTAAAACAAAAGGTCAATTGCTATTGCTATTTTAGTTATATACCCCCTCTCCAGGCTTCAGAATTTAACAGGGTTAATTTCCTTTTAGTGAGGCCTTGGCAAATAATTTTTAAGCCAGATGAAAATTCTTTAATTTTTTTTTTTTTTTTGCTGTAAAATTGTGTGTCTGAGTATTACCATGTGCCATTTTGGAAACAGAATGTTACTTAACTGATGATAATGGATTGTTTTATAGTTCCAAGATAGGACAGTTTTTTTGGTAGTTTGAAATAATTGGCATTATTTCACACTTATACAGCGCCAAAAGTGTTTTATGTACTGAATTAGGCATGTAGTCAGTTATAATATCATTTTTATTGTACTTAGTAACTATAGAGTATTTTTCATTTTTATGCATATTTTAAAGGTAGAAGTGATGTTCATACTTGTCAGCCTTCAGAATGTTTTCATGTAACTTTTTTTTTTTTTAGATGGAGTCTCGCTATGTTGCCCAGGCTGGAGTGAAGTGGTGCAATCTCAGCTCACAGAAGCCTCCACCTCCTGGGTTCAAGCGATTCTCCTACCTCAGCCTCTTGAGTAGCTGGGATTACAGATGTGTGCCACCATGAAAGGCTAATTTTTGTGTTTTTGGTATAGATGGGATTTCACCATGTTGACCAGGCTGGTCTCGAACTCCCGACCTCAGATGAGCCACTGTGCCTGGCCTCATGTAACTTATATCTGAAGGACTTCACAACACTGAGAATTTTGCAGACGAAAAAACTAAAACCTAGGAGGTTTAAATGATCTGTACTGATCACCCAGTTAGTACTAGAACTCAGTCGTCCTCCAGTGGCCTGTTCTTATCCAGAAAACAGTGAAACATTTTTTTTTATTTCCCCAGGTATTTGGGGGATAGAAGAGACAAATCACTTGAAAAATTTACTTAGAGTTTGAAATTATATGCAAATATGACAGCAATCTTGTAGAAGATAGCCTAACTCTGTGAATGACAAAAGGTTTTCTTAAATAGTCTTCTAGTATTTCCAAGTACACTTTGAATTGTAACCCTGCATGGTGGGATATAACTTGGATGGCAGCTTCCATATATACAGGCCTAAGGCGTGTTAGTTAGAGAGTACATGACTTTACAGTTTTCATATAGTGTTTTATTTAACATTAAAAGATAATCATTGGTGAGCTTATACAACTGGTAGACTTAAAACAGTTACAAAGGGGGAAATATTTGAAGAAAGGAAACAACTTTTTTTTATGTTTTATTTTTTGAGACAGAGTCTCACACTGTCACCCCAGGCTGGAGTGCAGTGGCGTGATCTCAGCTCACTGCAACCTCCGCCTCCCAGGTTTAAGTGATTCTCCTGCCTCAGCCTCCTGAATAGCTGGGATTACAGGTGCCCGTCACCACACCTGGCTAATTTTTTTGTATGTTTAGTAGAAACGGAGTTTCACTGTGTTGGCCAGGCTGATCTCAAACACCTAACCTTGTGGTGCACCCGCCTCAGCCCCCAAAAAGTGCTAGGATTACAGGCGTGAGCCACTGCACCCAGTTGGAAATGCACTATTATTGCATAAAGAAGGGGCTAGATGGGGTGGATCATGCCTATAATCCCAGCGCTTTGGGAGGCTGAGGCAGGAGGATTGCTTGAGGCCAGGAGTTCAATACCAGCCTGGACAACATAGTGAGCTCCTGTCTGTACCCCCCCACCCCCCAGAAAAAAAGTTAGCTGGGCATGGTGGCACATGCTTGTAGTCTCAGCTACTCAAGAGGCTGGGTTGGGGGGATTGCTTGAACCCAGGAAGCTGCAGTGAGCCATGATTGCACCACTGCACTCCAGCCTGGGCAACAGAGAGAGACCCGGTCTCAAAATAAATGAATAATGAAAATAAAGAAGGATCTATGATACACAATGTTATATGTAAAGATTCATTATTCACTGAGCAAGAAAATCAGTTTTGTCAGTGATAAAGTCTTTGAATATAGTAGACATTTCAGAGTCAGAAGAAACCAAATTCTCAAGATACTTAGAATGACTTAAAGGATAATTTCTGATGAGTTAAACGTACCACCATATATTTGGAAAAATTTTCCCCAGTTTTTATAGGAATATCAAAGCTATGGATCACTTTTTCTTAAGATATCTAATTTTAACTTAAAGCTAGTTTTAGCCATCGTTTTTGATATAGCAATAGAGAGAAATTACCTTTAATACGACTTTTTTCAAAAACAGCTAAATGTTCTTATGCTATACTTTTACACTGTATATTCCTCTGGAGTTTTTATTTTTTACAATCTGAATTTTAAAATTCCATAGCGGATAAAAAGTGGCTGCATTATTAAGAAGCTGGTAAATGTAAAGTTTTCAAGGCCAAACACAGAAGCTCCAAACCAGCTGCACATTAGATTTTTCTGGGATACTTTACAAATACAGACTCATTTTTACCCATTGAAAACCTGTGCAATCAGAATCTTGGGACATGCCTCCTACTTATCTGTATTTTTATAAATCTCTCAAAATAGTGGTTCTGCAGCATCCATTCATTCTTAGGATATACTAGTCTAGTATATATTTGAGAGAGTTACCAGGTTAACATTTTTATTTTAAAATTTATTTAGATGTGCCTTCTTAAGTGGTCTTAGAAACAGCTATAGGTTTGGGTGCCTATGCTTATTTTGTCCTTTATTTTTTTACACATATTTTTCTGATTTTCATAGAGACTGTTTATTTGTTTGGTGGCTGGGATGGAACACAAGATCTTGCTGACTTCTGGGCGTACAGTGTGAAGGAGAACCAGTGGACATGTATCTCTAGAGACACTGAAAAAGAGGCAAGTTCTCAGACTTTTCATACATCTCTATTACAGTAGGGGCGTAGATGTGCATTTGTTTTTCGGCGTGATTATATTCTTCACTAATGTCTATCAGCAGTAGTAGCAATAGAGTTTGTGGTAAACAGGTTTTTTTAAGTACTCTTGAATTTCAGCTTCTATAACTGGCTCTTCAGCTACTGATACACAACCAAATCTGTATTATAGAGAGAGATAGAAATGGGGATTTTTATATCATTTTGTTTTTAAACTGCGTTAGCCTAGAAATGTAACTGTGTAACTGTCTTTTTTGCTCATGTCTCCACTACCTCTATTCTTATCTTTAACGTTCATCTTATTTTTATTTCTTCTGGAATATTGTGCTTTTGACACTCTCGCTATCTCACTATTTTGGCCCCTGTTATTTTACTATATGTCAGTTTTCATAAATGATATATATTATCTTTTATTAAAATTGTACATATGTATGCATGTGCATGTCTGTGTATGCACATATACATAAAGCATTTCCATAGTGAATAAGATGGCTTAGGTCTATGGCTTTGAATTAAGTGCATGATTATATCCTGGAGTAAAGCAAATATTCATTTATTATTTTTTCAAATTATTGTAGAACATTTTAATTGCACTCTCCATTTAAACTGTTTCAGGATATAAAGTGAAAAATGAATTATAAGAAAACAGTAGGAGCCTCAAATGAAAAGGAGATAAAAAGGCCTAATTCATAACCCACTGATTTTGATCTAGGAAGGCCATTTCCAAAGATCTAGTGCTGTGTCTTTAATCCTGGGGAACTAGGTTCTTGCTTACTCTGAAACTATGTTAATAAAAACTGTTCAGGGATTAATCACTGGACAGTTTTTGTTTTTTCAAATAGATGTTGAAATTCTGATTTACTTTTCTTACCCCTGGGAAAGGATGTGTAAGTGGCCTTCCTTTTTCAGTATTGAAGTACTGTTTTCTGAAATGATTATTTCTGTCTTCAACAACAAAAGACAAATCTTTAAAAAAAAATTAACTTTTTTCTACTAAAGTATCATAAATCTAGGGTGATGACATCTGTAATTATTCTTGTGTTAAGCCTAAGTTTCATCCTAAAATCCTCCCTCTTCTTCAGTGAATGTGTCTAATTAGTGCCTAAGATCCAACAGTTCTCCAAGTGCCTGGCATGATCCAACAGGTCATCCAATACCACATTTCAAATGTCTTTTCCTCTCCATTCCTTTTGGCAGTTTTTTCAACTTTATGGTTTCTTATACTTTTTATGTCTCCATTGTTAACCTATTCTCTGTTCATCAACACAGTCTTTAAAAAGCATATTTGGGCTTGGTGTGGTGGCTTACACCTATAATCACAACACTTTGGGAGGCCAAGGCAGGAGAATTGCTTGAGGACTGGAGGTGGAGACTGCAGTGGGCCATTACTGTGGCATTGCCTCCAGCCTGGGTGACAGAACAAGACCCTATCTCAAAACAAAAACAAGGCTGGGCACAGTGACTCATGCCTATAATCCCAGCACTTTGAGAGGCTGAGGCCAGCAGATCACCTGAGCTCACTAGTGTAAGACCAGCCTGTCCAACATGCTGAAACCCTATCTCTACTAAAAATAGAAACTCCAGCTGGGCGTGGTAGCAGATACCTGTAATCCCAGCTACCTGGAAGACTGAAGCAGGAGAATCCCTTGAACCCAGGAGGTGGAGGTTGCAGTGAGCTGAGATGGCGCCACTGCACTCCAGCCTGGGCAACAGAGTAAGATTCTGTCTCAAAAAAAAAACTAAAACAAAAACAAGTCCCCTAAATACCATATTTGATCCTATGACACCTCTACTTAAACCCTGTGGTTAGCTTCAGCCTTTGTTTCAGTTATCGTTTACACAGTTTATTACATTACAAGCACTCATAAAAGTTCAGTGGCATAGAGTAATAAGCATTTATTTGCTCATGAGTCTACAGGTTGGCTCAGTCATTCTTTTGGTTTTGGCTGGGCTCATTAATTTGTCTAGGAGTCAGCTATCTATCAGCTGGTCTAGCATGGTTTCAACTGGGACTGCCTGGCTCTGTTTTATATAGGCTAGCCAGAGCTTGTTTTCATGGCAGGTGCTGGGCTGCAAAGGGGATGAAGTAGACACGAGCAATCCATCAATTTTTTTCTTTCCCTGATAGCAAAAAGCAATCATGTAACCAAGTCCAGAGTCAATTTGTGCAGGATACTATTAAAGGTCATAGATATAGGAAATTATAAATAACAACAACAATAATAAAACAATTTATCTCAGTTCCTTTTGCTTGGAAAATTTGGAGTAAAATTTGGAGTAAAAACTCCAAATTTCTCATCAAGATTTGCTACTCAATTTCTTTTCCAGCCTCATCTCCTGTGTGCCAGTTATAGTTGCTGGAATTATTCAGCTTTCTCACCTGTGTCCTTTGGCAATGTTGTTTCCCTTGTTTGGAATTAACAGAGGATCTCCCCCTAACTTTACCTAGTAAATACCCACTTATTCTTTGAAACTCAGTTCAGACTTCACTTTCTCTGTGAAGCCTTTCTTGACCTCACCAAGAAGAATTAAAAGCTTCCTTTGATGTGTTCACTTAACCCCTTTTAATACTTGAATGGCTTACTATAATGATTGATTTATCTTCATGTTTCCCTATCTGAATTCCTTAAAAGCATGAATCACATTCTTTAAAATGTATGTATTTTAAGGATGTGCACATTCTTACTCTTTAGTAAGTAGGTGAGGTAAGTTAAATGAGAAATTAATACCAGAGAAAAGGAACAATAAATACAAAATCCAGAGAGGTTAGGGGGTTTAAAGGTAATATTAAATGTTATTCTTCTAAAGCTGGGTATGGGTACATAACTTCATTCCGTTGTTTTTTATACCATATGCATATATTGTAAGTAATCTTTATAATGCAATAAGTAATTATTTTAAAACTCGTGCTGCTAAAATATAGAGATTATTTTGATGAGAACACTTTCTATTAGTTCAGGGTCAGTAGAGATAAGTAACGTGGTGATTCAGTACCAGAGCTGAGATTTATTATAGTTAATTAATAGACTCATAAAAACCTTTTGTTGATCTTTCTGTGAATTGAATGATAGTATGTATCTAGCATAAATGCTCATTCCTTTCAAAATTGAACAGTTAAGTAGTTCATATATCTAATTTTCCATACCAGTGAGTGCAAGTTGCTGTTTGATGAGATCCCAGAGTATGTATTTTAGAAGCATGATAAACAATTAAAAAGCAAAATTAATTTAATTCACTTTAATTAACTTAAATATGTACCTAATAACACATTTAAGAGATTGAAGGATAAGAGGATAGCTCAGCTCTCAAAGAGAATGATTACTTTAGGCCAGGCTGAGGTGGGATGATCACTTGGGCCTGGGAGGTTGAGGCTATAGTGAGCCATGATAGCACAGCAGCACTCCAGCCTGGGCGACAGAACAAGGCCCTATCTCAAAAAATAAATAAGTAAAACATTTTTAAAAGAGAATAAATATTTTAAATGTTCACGTACATATGCAAGTAAGCTTTTATAGGTTCAAAACGAATATATTGTTTTTTAAAGTAGTCAATGAAGGCCATTTTTATTAGCTTCAATCTAGTTCCTAGATTCTTTTTTTAAGATTAACTATAAAAATCCAATATTTTATAATGTGGCTATAAGCTATGATTATTAATGAAAACAAATTTACAGCAAGAGGTATCTTGGAAAAGGCTGGATTATATTTTTTTCATAAAGGGAGGATGGGAAAATGTTCCTTACTTTTGTTTATTGTTTAAATCATATCTCCATTTTCTTGAGTATTCACAGAATTGTAGCATTTGAAGGAATTAGACATGGCTCTTGTTGGATTTTACTTGTAATAGTGCTTCTCAAACTTCATGGTCTCGGGGCCGTTTAGACCTTTAAACAAAAACCCATTGGTGTTCTTAGTGCTGAGTACTTTAAATATTTTTAATCAATTTTAAATAATAGTAATAAACCTATTACAGGTGGATATAAAACATTTTATTAAAAATAACTTTCAAAAAATGAGAAATGTGGCATTGTTTTGCATTTTTATAAATCTCTTTAATGTCTAGCTAAGGCAGCTAGATTCTCATATCTTCTACATTTACTGTCTTACAACATGTTTTACCTGTGAAATACATGAAGAGAGTTGGACCTCATGTAGTTGTGTTTTTGAGAGAAAGTAGTATTTTAATAGCCTTTTCAAATAATTGCATATGTTCTTTTTTGATTCCATATCTCAAATTGACAAGTGTTTTTTTCTTAAAGATAGTTGCAATATAGACTCTGAAACCATACCAGCTAACTTTTTGCATTGTTATGTTAAAATCCATTGATCTGTTTTGCTCTTTGGATCTTTTACCTATGAATGTATGTTTATCCATGTGTTGGTCACTTGAAAAATATTGGTTCCATGAGTTATGCACATCTTCCAAAGATTGGTTTTTGGGATACTGTATTACAAAATATGCCACATTTGTTAATATCACTATCAGTCTCATTAGAGTCTTTTAAGTATTGGGAAGATGTCAAGATCACAGTGGCAGATAGGTTTTCAATAATTCGAATTTTTGCTTTAAAACATGCGTTAGAATACCGGCAACAAATTTTGTTGATTTTTTTTTTCCTTCAAGATGGATACACTGCTTCCTTCATTTTTGAGAAAATGTCTGCCATAATGTCCAAATAACCATAGTTTGGTCATTATTTGTTCTTTCAAGTAAATATATAGTATGCCGTAGAAAAAGCAACTGCCATCAGTTCACAGCTCAGACAATTACAAAGGTGCTTTTTCCTGAGACAACCATGCTAAGTCAAGTGGCTTTTTTTTTTTTTTTTTTTTTAAGACGAAGTCTCACTCTGTTGCCAGGCTGGAGTACAGTGGTGCGATCTCGGCTCACTGCAACCTCCACCTCCCGGGTTCAGGCGATTCTCCTGCCTCAGCCTCCTGAGTAGTTGGGATTACAGGCGCCTGCCACAATGCCTGGCTAATTTTTGTATTTTTAGTAGAGATGGGGTTTCATCATGTTGGCCAGGATGGTCTCGGTCTCTTGACCTCATAATCCACCTGCCTCGGCCTCTGAAAGTGCTGGGATTACAGGCATGAGCCACCGCGCCTGGCCCTCAAGTGGCATTTTTGTATAGTTTTCTAATTCTCTTTAATGTTTGGCTCAATAAAAGACATCTGGATTCATATGCTTCTTTATTCAGTTGCTGTATCAGAAAGTCATGTAGCCTCCGGAAATGTTCACATACACTCATAAGAGAATAAGAGTGAAAAGACAAAATTTTTTTGTTAGTATTGTTGTAAAAATAACTTTGACCTTATAGACTCCCTTGAAGTACCTTGGAGACCCCAGACCACACTGAGAACTGCTGCTTTAATCTAATCCACAGTTCCTATTCAGATATAGACTATTATCCAATAATGCCCCAGTAATGTTCTTTGTAGGCATCCCTTGTCACTCTGCAACCCCAGCCCAGAATTTAGACCATGATCATGTATTGCTTTTTGGTGTCATGCTTCTTTAGTCATCTTTAGTCTAGAATAGTTCTCTAAACTTCTTTGTCTTTCTTGACTTTGATGATTTTTAAAGAGTGCAGGGCAGTTATTTTTTAGAATATCCTTCAGCTGGGTTTGTATGTTTTCTTAGGATTGGATTTAGATGATATATTTTTAGCAAGAATAACCCATAGATCACATTAGCATCTCCTCAGTATATCATATCAGGAGACACATTACGTCCGTTTATCTGATACTAGCTTCAATCACTTGGTTAAGGGGATGCCCACCAGATTTGTCTAATTTATAATTAACAAGTAATTTATAGGGAGACATTTCAAGATTATGAAAATATGCTGTTACTCATCAAACTCTCACCCCTTTATCATCCATTAATGAAACTTAAAGCTTTTCCCAAAATGGTTATACCATTTTATACTTTGCCTGCAATGTATGAGATTTCTGGTTACTCCCTATCTTCTTGGCTCATTGATTTGCTTTGGCACCTTGGCCAAAAATCAATTGATCATGTAAGTATATGTCTCTTCTTGGACTCTATTCTGTTCTATTATATTTTGGTCTCTTCTTAACCAGTATGACACTCCTTTGATTACTGTAGCTTTATAGTAGTAACTTTATAGTAATTCATGAAGTTAGGTAATATATAAATTTTAGAATCATTAATTTCTGAAACTGTTGGGATTATGATGGGAATATGGTAAATTATATATTAATTTGGAGCAAATTGGTGGGTTTTATTTTGTTTGATCTTTTTTTTTTTTTTTTTTTTTTTTTTGAGACAGAGTTTTGCTCTTGTTGCCTAGGCTGGAGTGCAATGATGCGATCTCAGCTCACTGCAACATCCTTCTCCCAGGTTCGAGTGATTCTCCTACCTCAGCCTCCCGAGTAGCTGGGATTACAGGCACCTGCCCAGCTAATTTTTGTATTTTTAGTAGAGGTGGGGTTTCACCATGTTGGCCAGGCTGGTCTCGAAATCCTGACCTCAGGTGATCCACCCACATCAGCTTCTCAAAATGCTGAGATTATAGGCATGAGCACCTGCACCCAGCTGCAAATTGGTGTTTTAATGATACTGAATCTTTCTACTCCATGAATATGGTTTAGTCTCCATTTATTTTAGTCTTCATTATCTCTCAGCACTCTTAAAAGTTTTCTATTTAAGAGGTCTGTAATATTTTAGTTAACTTGATATCAGTGTATTTTGCTTTTTGTGCTATTATAATGGAATTTAAAATTTTTTATTTTCCATTTGTTGGCTGGTAATATAGAGGAATACAATTGGTTTGTTAATACTGCCTTCGTATCATGTCACTTTGTTAAGTCTACTTATTTCTAATAGCTTCTTTTTTATTTCTTAGAGTATTTTAAAGAAGCAGTCATTTTTCTTCTTTCTGTTCTCTTTTCCATCTTTATTTTATTTTATTTTATTTTATTTTTTGTTTCTTTGAGACAGTCTTTCTTTGTTGCTCATGCTGGAGTGCAGTGACATGATCATGGCTTGCTGCAGTCTCGACCTTCTGGGCTCAAGCAATCCTTCCACCTCAGTCTCCGCAGTAGCTGGGACCACAGGCGCGTGCCTCCATGCCCAGCTAATTTTTAAATTATGTATAGAGATAGGGTCTCTGTATGTTGAATGTACGGAGGAGTCTTGAACTTCTGAACTCAACGAATCCTCCCGCCTTGGCCTCCCAAAGTGCTGGGTTTACAGGCATTAGCCACCAGGCCCAACCTTTATTTTATTTTTTAATGCCTTCCTTATTGCACTGACTTGAACTTCCAGAGCAATGTTAAATATAAGTAGTGAGAAAAGACATCCCTGTCTTGTTTCATAGCTAAGCAGGAAAATATTCAGTGTGTCATTAAGAAAATTAAATTTTACATTTTCTTACATCTGTTATCAGATTGAAAGTCTTTCTATTCCTATTTTGCTATGAGTTTTGATCATGAATAGATAAATTTTACCAAATGCTCCTTTACATATTTATTGATATAATTGTGTTTTTTCTTCTTTATTAATTTAATATGGCAGATTATCCTGATTGATTTTCAGATGTAAAATCAACTTTACATTCCTGAGATAAAAACACCTTTTTGTTGTAAAATATTCTTTTCATATACTGCTCCTGCTGTTTGGTAATATTTCGTTAAAGATTGGTTTTGTCTTTGTTCATAAGGGGTCCTAGCCACCTGTAAATGATTTCTCCACCTCTTCCCCATTTCTTCCTCCTCCTTTCCCTTCTCTTCCTTCTCCTTTGTAGTATTGTTATTTGGTTTCAGTGTTATGTTGGCCTCATAAAATAAGCTAGGAATGGAAGAGAATGTGGATAAACAGTAGAGTTTTTCTTTTTCCCCGTTTTCTGAAAAATTTTGTCTAAAACTGATACCGTTTTTTCCTTAAGTGCTTGATACAATTTACCAGTGTAGCTATGTGGGCAATAATGAATTCAGTTTTTCAGTATGTGTAATTACTTCAGATTTTCCTCTTTCATCTCATGTCATCTTGGTAAGTTAGGTTTTTTAAGGAATTATGTCTGTTTTATCTACGTTGTCAGATTTTACCTATGTTTTTGATAGTATTCTCTCTTTTTTCATTTCCAGGAAGTCTGTAGTGTTAATCTTGCTTTCGTTTCTGGTACTAGCAATTTGTATTTTCCCTCTTTTGTAAAAAATTAGTTTGCCAGTGGTTTATAATTCTATCAGTCTTTCAAAGAACCAACTTTGTTAATTTTCTCTATTTTTTTCATGTTTTCTAGTCTATTGATTTATCTTTATTTCTTTTTTCTTGGCATATAATTTGATCATCATTTTAATATTATTTGTGCTTATTTAGTTGAAGCAAGAAGTTCTATTATTCTCTTATTAAAATTTCAAGTTTTACACTCTATGCATTATGGCATAGATATATGCTACTTCATCTTTGTTTTTGAGATTATTAATGGAGGAAATCCTTTCTTAAATAAAATTTTCACCTTATTTGCTGAAGATATTCTTTGACAAAAATATTTTAAAATAAGTTTAAAAATAATAGTATGAATATTAAAGTGTACATTTACATCAACTTCATTGTCAAAATACTGTTCTTCCTGCCTAATATTCCTTCATTTCACTTAATTAATACTGCTAGATTACTCTTCTTAGAATATTGCCTTTTTATGTTGTATCTTGCTTTAGAAACCACCAGTAGTTCTTTATTGCCTGCAAGATCATAAACTGTCTCCTCTGTCAGTCATTCATCAGGCTTCCTATGTCCACTTTATACATCAATTCTGTTATTTCTGCAGCAAGAACTCTTCATCTCAGTCATAACTGCATACACTGTTTTAACAAGTATGTTTTTGCCTTTGTTTCTCTTCTAGAAAAAATAATCTGAAATTGTGAAAGAGCCCAGTTTTTGGCTGTGGTACACAAGGGCGTAGATTTGCTATCTTACTTCCTAGTTTTGTGACGGTGGACTCTGTGAAATGGTGATAATATTTCCATACGGGGTTGTTATAAGGATTAAATGGAACACACACATACACAGTAATAGTGTAAACAGAACTTCGGAGTTGTTTAACAAACATTAGTTTCCTTTCCTTTCCCCCTTTCAACTAATTAAACCCTGTGCAGTTGAAGTTCTTTTTTCCCCCATGAATCCTTTTGATTATACTACAATATGTTTTATGTTTTATCGGGTCCTGTGATACAAGTGCTACCAGCTAACTAATTTATTGATAAATACTATTCTTAATATTATTCCCTATTTATTTACTGTAGCTGTGCTGTTTATTCAATCAGGAAAATTGATTTTACAATGCAAAGGATGGATAAAGAAGTCATAGACTTGGATTCTTACTAGTTTCTGTCACTAGCATATTAAAGGTATCATCCTGGTCTTATATTTTCTTGCTAGGGTTGTATTTTCTTATCTTTAAAAGGAGAAAACTAAACTAGAGATTCTATTTCTTTTTTATTATACTCTAAGTTCTAGGGTACATGTGCACAATGTGCAGGTTTGATAGGTGAGTATACATGTGCCATGTTGGTTTGCTGTACCCATCAACTCATCTTTTACATTAGGTATTTCTCCTAATGCTATCCCTACTCCTGCTGCCCATCCCCCGACAGTCCCCGGTGTGTAATGTTCCCCACCCTGTGTCCAAGTGATTAAACTAGGGATTTTATTGATGTTTCTTCTAATTTTGAAATTCACTGATTCTAAATATTCTTGGAGTACCTCTTTTGTGCTAGAGTCTGATGAGAAATACAAAAATGTTCATAAAGACCAAACATGTCTTAAAGTAGATTGTCATGTAATAGGGAATTGAACTCTGTGCACAAATGACTAAAACACAGTGCAGTATATGGTAGAAACCATATAGATGTTATCAACAGAGTGCCATAAGCTGCAGTGTAGTTCATTTCATCTTTCATGGTAGATTTTAAGCATTTCTAAGGTAAGATTTGTGTCTCCTACTGCTTACTGCTTTTGCTTTTCTTTAGAGAGTTAAGCCTAGTGTTGGACTCACATTGGTTGACTTGATGTGAGTCTCTGAGAAACCTTTTAATGAAAGGTAATAAAAAGGGCATTTAATTTGTCTTTTATTTGTTCTTTGATTATTTTTTCTCTTTCATTTGTTTATTTGTTTATTCATTTTCTCTCTCTCTACAGAATGGTCCTAGTGCCAGATCGTGTCATAAAATGTGCATTGACATTCAACGGAGGCAAATCTACACATTGGGGCGTTATTTGGATTCCTCTGTGAGGAATAGCAAATCTCTGAAAAGTGACTTCTATCGTTACGACATTGATACAAACTCATGGATGTTACTAAGTGAGGATACTGCTGCTGATGGAGGGCCGAAATTGGTGTTTGATCATCAGGTTTGATGCACAGTTAAATATATGATGGAATTAATCAGTGCTTAGTGATTCTTGCAATTAGAGTTTATGTTAGATGTTATGCTGAGTTGTCTAGTAGTGCTTCCATGACACATACCTATGACAGGTAATAATAATTGTTGTTTCAGTAGGTATAAAGTTATTCTTTAAATTTTTTTCTCTTGTTTGTTGCAGGGCAAAATACAAAAATCTCAGGACATAGATTGTTGATTTATAGAAACTTTAGAGAGCAGATGGAGTAATATTAGGAAAAACACATTTAGTTTTATAATGCATATGCATAAATCATAACAATAACAACTTACCCTTTTAATTATATTTCTTATTCTACATTCCTGTAAGAAATGGAAAATCACTTTATAATGAACTAGATGAAATCTAGAGCTTTTCTTCCTGTTAGAGTGAAATATATTTTGTTTTGTTTATAGTCACAAAATTTTATAAACCTGGAGAGGAATTTGACATACTAAATTAAACTCAGCACCAGTAGAAATTATACAATAATGTTGTTGACTAGAAGACTGAACATAGCCTCATTGTAAGCCATTTTAATATTAATATACATGTAGCTCTCATTAGCCCCATCATTGTCATTATCATTGTTACCTGTCTTTGAATACTTATTCCATACAAAGTCAATGTAGGTCAAAAAAGACAGTAACCATTTTGAATTCTATAAGCAAGTTTTTACCTGGCTCAACCCACATCCCAAGTTTTTTTTTTTTTTTTTTTTTTTTTGGATGTATTGAGGAGAAAAAGACTTTAAAAATCTATAACTCTGTGTTGATGAACATAAATTATCTAGTATTCGGGAAATGGGAGGTGGTACTAGAATTATGACAAAACCTAGGTGAGACCTAAAATCTTATCTAGGAGTCAGAACCCAGGGTCTTTGTTTATTGTGTCTATAGATTTTTGTTAATTCTTTGCTTTTAAACTATCCTATTGCCATATTTCTATTAACATATAATTGTTATAGGAGAGTGGTAAGGAGAGGAAGAGTGAGTTATGCCTATCAAGTTAAGTGGTAGGTAGAAAATCAAAACCAGTATTCTTAGAAATACTCCCCAGCTTAAATTTGGAACTTCTGTTGGCTCTATTTAACTGAGCTCCACAAAGCTATGCACATCCCCGCTGACACCCTCAATGTTCTTCATGTGGAAAATAAGCATGCCAAGAAAAGTTAGGCTGGTTCTGATTTTTTAGAAATATCAGCAGATAATATTGTTAGGGAACAATTTCTTCTCTTGTTCCCAAATGGTTATGTATTTCTTTTACAAAAGATGCTGATGTCCTTCTTTTTTTTTTTTTTTTTTTTTTTAACAGATTGAAAAAAAGAATAACTTAGGAGTAGCACATAGAGAGTTCTTGGGTGTGGCCTTTGTTTCTCTTGATTTTATAAAATAGGATGTTTCTTGGAAGCTGGGTGCTATTAAATAATGCATGGTTTTCAACTGATTAGGTGGTACAGCAGAACACTGGGGGTGAAGAAATAAGGATTTCAGTACTCATTCAGCCAACAACTAGCCCTGTAATAGTGAGCAAGTAATCTGTATGCTCCTGCATTTTGCTATTCTATTTCATACAAATAAAGCTATAAGTTAGAACTTACACTTGTAGTGTTTATGACACTCCAAAAATAGCTTGTGGTGTTCATGACAATTTAGGATTTAACACTTAAAGTTCAAATTTGGCCGGGCGCGGTGGCTCAAGCCTGTAATCCCAGCACTTTGGGAGGCCGAGATGGGCGGATCACGAGGTCAGGAGATCGAGACCATCCTGGCGAACACAGTGAAACCCCGTCTCTACTAAGAAATACAAAAAAAAAATAGCCGGGCGAGATGGCGGGCGCCTGTAGTCCCAGCTACTCGGGAGGCTGAGGCCGGAGAATGGCGTGAACCCGGGAGGCGGAGCTTGCAGTGAGCTGAGATCCGGCCACTGCACTCCAGCCTGGGCTACAGAGCGAGACTCCGTCTCAAAAAAAAAAAAAAAAAAAAAAATAAAGTTCAAATTTGATAAAAATATGAGAAAGCTATACGATACAAACATGCCTAAAAGCTATTTGCCATTTTTAATTTTAACATATTTAAAAAATAAAATTTAAAGACTTCTGGATTTCTTAAGAACATAGTGGCAGTTTAGTTCTCAAGCTTTCCTTGATATTGCTTTGTGTGGTTTTCCAGGAATAATGGTAATCAAGCAAAAAGATTTAAACACACACACACTCTCTCTCTCAGCAAAATCAAGAGCCAGAGTAAACCTACAACTCCCAGTGCCTTGTAAGTTTATCCAAAAACAACTGAAATATTCAGAACTTTTGTTGAAGCCCACAACAGTATAATAGGGAGGCCTGGGAAAGCAGAGGGAGCCTAGCAGTTGTATATCATAGTGAGAAGTGTCAGGGACAGGGCACAGATTGCACCCAGGGCAGCCACTGGAAGAATCAGTGAATTAACATGTGTAAAGTACCCAGAAAGATCCAGAGGTGATATATGTCAGAAAGCACTGTTTTGTAAAAGTGAAGGAAACATAGTGGGAATGATGGCTCCTTTTGCAATGGCCAGTAAGAAATTTGGGGAGCTCAAAGCTTGAGATCAACCCTGTAAGCCAGATGAGATTCATAAAATTAGAGAAGATATGGCTTCACCAGAAGTGCCATATTTTGAAGGAATCATTCAATTCAATAGCAACAGAGGAAGGAGTTCTTGAGCAAGAATATCCACCTTCCACAGAAATCCTCTATAAAGTCATCTGGTCCAGGAAAATTCAACTCAATTATATATGAAAAACTAAAAAGCAATAAATAAAGCTTTAGAGAGACATTCTAAAGAAAAACAATAAAAAGAAAAATAACAGTAAATGAAAGTTATATCCCGGTATATTGCCCCTTTCAGAAATGAAGACTTATCTACAAAGAGTGTAAAGAAGGATAGGTAATGATCATACAGCATAGGAATAAGATAAAACAAAGAGGTAAAAATGATTAACCGGGGAAGGTAGGCAGAGGAGAGCCAACATATATGTAATTGGAGACTTTAAAGAAGAAAACCAAAACCATGGAAAAAACAAATATTTATCAAATGAATTCAAGAACATTTTCCTGAAGAAAGATTTTACTCCACGTATCAAATGGGCGTACTATATTCAGAAAAAGTTGACCCAAATACTTAACTCTAAGACATATATTAATAACATTGACTATAAAAGATAAGAGATCATTTTATAGCAAGTAGACAAAATGATCAAGTCACCTATAAGAGAACTAAAATGAGACCGGTATCAGATTTCTCTACATCTCCTTTCAGTGCCAGGAGATAATAGAGCAACATCTAGAAGACATTCAAGAAAAGACAGTGTGAGCCAAGAATTTTATATCTAGCCAAACTGTCCTTCAAGTGTAATCACTTTTTGTGGAAATTACTAGAAAATGGAAAGTGAGCTAGCCAAGAAGTAGCAGGAAAAACTTCAGTTGAAGAATTGAAGATCTCAGCTCATTGATATTCTTACTGGGTCATGAGGCATTTTTGGAGGTTTGTAGAAGGGAAAGTGGTAGGTTGGGTAACACTGGATACCTAGAAGGCTTTATAGCAGTATCTTCAAATTTTGTGAGGAGACGATTATTTTGAACCCAGCCAAACCCTTACCAATCTTGTATTCCTGTGATAGGGTAAAATAAAGTCATTTTCAGATTCAAAAAATAATTTTTCCCAGGAAAATAAGTGGTTATCCACTATTTGTTTGATTTTAAAAATTAAATATCTAACCCCTGACATAATAAATGAATAGTCTTTAAACTTTTGGCTTTAAAGATTTTTTTAAGTCTTTGATGGAAAAGACATTATCATACAGAGTTTAATAAGTTACTAGCTTTTCAGAAATTTTTTTGGAGAGTAAAAATGACAAATCAAAAGAGTGGAAATCAAGTATTAAAAGGTTTCTTGGTTTAGACTGGTGTCCTAGGAAGAACTACCAAGATAAGGATGTTTATACTTCAGCCCTGCAAACAAATGAGAGTAAGCCACATCAAAATTAAGCTTGAATATCCTCAAAAAGAAAGAAACTCTCTTTGTAGCCATACGAAGTAGAAAGGTAGGGGGTTGGTAACAAAGATTGGCCATTAGTATGAATCTGTGAGTTAATAAAAAATGGAAATAAACTCATTTAATGTGAGTCCCTAAAGATTTTCAGCATAGTTCCCAGATATTTGGAGTGATTGAGTCTGAAGTACTTCAGCAAGGGAAATGTGACCCAGCTCCAATGGAGCCCTCAACGGAGGCAGTAGTTGGATGGGGCCAAACTGAGTTGTCTTCAGCAATGTGCTGATTTTAACTATATGATCATTTAAAAAATAGGAATACTTTCTGTGGTAGGCCAGACATCTTTGGTTTTCAACCATATTTACCAAGATTTCACCCTTAGGGAATAGATTTTCATCTTAATTTATGGAAGTCTTTGAGAAACCTAGGAAATGGCTAATGAGGTAGATCTTTTTAGTGGTAGATAAAAATTAGGAGATGTTAGAATCTTTTCTTTTTAATAATAATAACCTCAATTTTTTAATACCTTTAAAATTATGAAAATAGCCAGGCATGGTAGCTCATGCCTGTAATCCCAGAACTTTGGGAGGCCGAGGCGGGCGGATCATCTGAGATTGGGAGTTCAAGACCAGCCTGACCAAATGGAGTAACACCGTCTCTACTAAAAATACAGTATTATCCTGGCATGGTGGCATATGCGGGTAATCCCAGCTACCCAGGAGGCTGAGGCAGGAGAATTGCTTGAACCTGGGAGGCAGAGGTTGCGGTGAGCCGAGCTCATACTGTTGCACTCTAGCCTGGGCAACAAGAGTAAAACTCTGTCTCGGGGAGGAAAAAAAAAAAAAATATATATATATATATATATACACACACACACACACACATATATATATGAAAATAGCCTTTTATTTAAAAAAATACAAAAATACATAAGTAGCAGAAGTAATTTGGTAGGAGAATTGAGTATCAAATGTTTAGTTTTTTTTTTTTTTTTTTAGCAAAACATAGATGTTTTGTGTACACAATTTATTCTTTATATAAACGCCACTTACGTTTAACAGCTAATTCCCAACTTGGATTTATGTATTATTTGAAACAGAATTTGATTCTTATTGTCTCATGACAAATGGCTGTTTTCTCATACATTTTTATGAAAAGCTACAATCTTGAGTTGGAAGAATGGAAGAATAAAGCTTGACTTTTAAACATGAAGTGTATAGCTTAATTCAAAGAAAATTAATAGTGCTATGTTAAAAGCAGATAGAGTTCTTTACACTGTAGAAGTCAGTCTGGAGACTTGATTGTTGTAAATGTCTTTTTGTTTGTTCTACTGTTTTGTAACATAATTTGAAGGGTTTTATAAAAACAAATGCAGAGAGATGAATTTAGCTGTACCACTCTTATTTGCATATCTGATTGCTTAATAAATGGTAGTAATATTAATAGGATGCTTGCCTAGAATGAAAGGGAATTTTAATAAGGAGAGTATGATCACTATTCACCCGAAATATGATAAGTATTCACTCTTACGTATAAATCAACACCTCATGTATCATTGGTTGATTTTGGTAAAAATTATGCAGTTTCAAGAAAGCAGAAAGCTCTTTATCCCAACATGTTTTTACTCTCACTGGGAAAAATGGCAACTTGAAAAAGTATTTAGAAACTTGCATATGATAATCGGGTGGTATTTAGTGTCATTAGGGACAAAGTTTAGTTTTTTTTGAGAATGTAAAACTGTACATGTTGGTTTTGTTTTAGCACATTTGACAGGAACAAACTAAAACTATTCAATCTGTTGCCTTGTTCTGATAGATGTGTATGGACTCAGAAAAACATATGATCTACACTTTTGGTGGTAGAATTTTGACTTGTAATGGCAGCGTAGATGACAGCAGAGCCAGTGAACCACAATTCAGTGGCTTATTTGCTTTCAACTGTCAATGTCAAACCTGGAAACTTCTTCGAGAGGACTCCTGTAATGCTGGGCCTGAGGACATCCAGTCTCGAATAGGACACTGCATGCTATTCCACTCAGTAAGAATATTCCGTACATTGCGTAAATGTTATTTTATCATGTATACCTAGATAGGAAAAGAAGTGGTGAAATCTAATTCTCCAAGAAGTGATAAAAACTTTTCCTTAGGAATAAATGATTAGTGTAGCAATGACAGAGAAAGACAAAACTTCTTTAACAGTGAACTGTTGGCTAATTGTGAGACTCTTCCCATCAGCCTGGTAATTCCTAAGTAGTTATTACCTGACTACTAATCTTGGCAATCTTACGACTAATTTCACTGCTTAAATCGATTTTGTAGCTTTGTTCCTTTCTTAGGTCTTTCCACTTACTAATTTCTCTTAGTAATTAGAAGGACAATTTCTTTCTCTCTTTTTTTCCCTTCTGCTATTCTCCATTAAGTACAAAGAACTTAAGATTTGATTTTATAGAATTAGAATTTACATGTATCAGCAATGGTCAGGCACAGTGGATTACTTGAGGCCAGAAGTTCGAGACCAGCCTGGCCAACATGGCGAAACCTCATCTCTAGTAAAAATACAAAAATTAGCCTGGCATGGTGACCTGTGCCTGTAGTCCCAGCTACTTGGGAGGCTGAGGTGGGAGAATGGCTTGAACCCAGAAGGCAAAAGCTGCAGCAGTGAGCCAAGATCATGCCATTGCACTCTAGCCTGGGTGACAGAGCAAGATTCTGTCTCAATAATAATAATAATAATAAATGTATCAGCAAAACCAACATACAGAGTTTTTTTTTAACCTTTTCAGATGTTTTAATGAAATCTTGGTCTTCTTTCTGTGAACATAGCTTTAAAACAATATCATGGAATATTTTAAACATGTTCTTTAACATGTATTTTAAACATGTTTTTCTCTGTACAAAATGGAGAGGATAATATAATTAATAATACATTTTTGTGTGCTCATTTGTTAGTTTCAGCAGTCATCAATAATCTGCTCATTTTTCATACAGCTATTCCACTTTAATTTCATTCATTTTCTTGATGTTTCTTTGATTTTTAAGTTTATTCTTAAATTTTACTGTGCTGGAGTATTTTTAAAATTTTTATTATTCCTTTCTTGTTACAGCACCTGCTGTAGTGTTTTAAAGCAGATCCCAGATACTGTATCATCATACTTGTAAATACTACTATAGTGTATAATTGTAACAGATAAGGGCTTTTTAAAAACATAATTACAGTTGGGTGTGTTGGTACACACCTGTGGTCCCAGCTACCCAGGAGGCTGAGGATTGCTGGAGCCCAGTTCTGGGCCACATTGCACTGTGCTTGATCAGTTGTTCATACTAAGTTTGGCATCAGTATGGTTACCTCCCAGACCGAAGGACCACCAGGTTGCTTAAGTAGAGGTTAATTGGCTAGGTCAGAAACAGAACAGATCAAAACTCCCATGCTGATCAATAGTGCGATCGCTCCTGTGATAGCCACTGTGCTGCAGCCTGGGCAATATAGTAAGACTCTCTCTTAAAAAAAAAAAAAAGAAAACATAATTGTAGTATCATTATCAACCAAAATAAAAGCAATTCTTTATTATCATTTAATATTCTATCTGTGTTCTTTTTTTCTAATATACTGAAAAATATCTTTACTTGGTTGGTTTGTTTAAGTCAAGATTCAAAAAAGGTATTTTGCATTTGGTTGTTATGTCTCATACATTTTTTAAAAAATTGTAATAGTACTCTTTCCTCCTATTCCCTATTCTCCCCCACACACACAACCCACTAAGCGAGACATTTGTGCTCTAGAATCTCCCATATTTCCAGTTTTGATTTTGATTTTATCTTCGTAGTGTAATTTAATGTGTTCCTCTTTCATATTTCCTATAAACTGGTCATTGCACTCAGAGGCTTGATTTTAGATTCACTGTCTTTTTTGGGGGCCGGGGAGAATGTGCAAGAATACTTCATAGACACTCTGATTGCAAAATATAAAGAAGCATTTAATAACTGGTTGTCATGCTTTCGATGATGTTAATTGGTTGGGTGTTATTAGCCTGACTGATCAATTATAAAGTTTTCTTTCAAACTTGTGCCTAATGGTTTTTGTAGCTTTTCGTTGCCTAAATTTCGTTAGGATGTGTAAGATGGTGATTTTTCTAATGATGTCATTTCCTCTGCATTTATTAAGTGTGTGATTCTCCTATTATGGAGGGAGAAAAAAAAAACTTCCTCTCATTAACCTTTTGGTTACCCTGAAATGTAAAGCATACTGAATAGGCAGTATAAATGTTTCATTGTTTTCCTTTATTGTTTTTCATATTAATGAGTTAACTTTGAGGCTCCAAAGCTAACCAATGATAAGTGTACAGAAATTTTATTATTAAGTATTTTACATATTTGATGTATTTCTATCCAGTGCTGTCATTCTTCTTCTTTTATTTTGAGACAGAGTTTTGTTTTTGTTGCCCAGGCTGGAGTGCAATGGTGCAGTCTTGGCTCACTGCAACCTCTGCCTCCTAATTTCAAGTGATTCTTTTGCCTCAGCCTCCCAAGTAGCTGGGATTACAGGCATGCACCACCACGCCCAGCTAATTTTTTGTATTTAGTAGAGACAGAGTTTCACCATGTTGGCCAGGCTGGTCTCGAACTCCTGACCTCAGGTGATCCACCTGCCTCTGCCTCCTAAAGTGCTGGGATTACAGGCCTGAGCCACTGTACCCGGCCACTTTCTTGATGCTCAAATTTTTCTCTTTGGCTAGTAGGAGCACCCCCACACCACCACCACCACATATTTATGTATCTTTTTTTGTAAGAGAAAAATTAAATCGTGAGTTCATACTGATTTGTCTAATTCAAATAAAATATTTTTTATCTTAATGTCTTCTATTTTGTAACTTATAGCTTTTCTTTTTTTTAGAGATAGGGTCTTGCCCTGCCACCCTGGCTGGAGTGCAGATCATAGCTCACTACAGCCTTGAGTGTCAGGGCTCAAATGATCCTCTCACCTTAGCCTCCCAAGTAGCTAAAACTATAGGTGTGTACCACCACACCTGGGTTTGTAGTAGTAGTAGTAGTAGTAGTAGTAGTAGTAGTAGTAGTAGCAGTAGTAGTAGTAGAAGTAGAAGAAGTAGAAGAAGTAGAAGTAGTAGAAGTAGTAGAAGTAGAAGAAGTAGAAGAAGTAGAAGTAGTAGAAGAAGTAGAAGTAGAAGAAGTAGAAGAAGTAGAGACAGGGCCTNGTAGAAGTAGTAGAAGAAGTAGAAGTAGAAGAAGTAGAAGAAGTAGAGACAGGGCCTGGCTATGTTACCCAGGCTGGTCTCAAGCAATCGTCCCACCTTGGCCTGCCCAAATGCTAGGACTACAGGTGTGAGCCACCATGCCTGGCCTATTTTTGTGTCTTTTAAGGTTAAAATACTGCTTCATAACATTACTTGCTTTGTCTGTCTATAATAGCTTTCACAGTAAAAAAGCTAACAACAGAATCACTGAGTGCTGTTTAATGTTGGTTTCTGGTTATTTTTCTGTTTAGGATTTAGACTTCTAGGGATGGGTAGTCAAAATGTATGTATTAAAATCACTAGAAATACTACTTCTCTGTGTGAGTATATCTTTGTATACAGATAGGTTTATTTGTTGTTGGATTTTTTTTGCCCAAATTTTAGATTTTTTTTTTTTAGTTAGTTTTGTCTTCTAATTAAATAAAAGCATATACATGGTTCTAAAGTCAAAACCATATGTCAGGGTATTTTTTGAGAGGTCTTCCTGCTCTGTTCCTGCCACTATAGGTAACTGTCTTTATTAGGTTTTGGTTTATCCTTCCTTTGTTTTTGAAAAAAAGAAAAAATCTCTACTCTCGCTCGCGTGCTGTCTCTCTCACTTTTCCCCTCTCTCACTTTCTCTTTCCCTCTCTCCCTCTCTTTTTGTCTCATACACAGATGTTCCTCCTTCCATTCCTACACAAAGGAAGAAGGAACCTGAATATATCATTCTGCACCTTGCTTTTCTTCTTTAACAGGATGTCCTAGAGATCACCTTTTAGCAATATGTAGAGAGCTTCCTCTTTCCCTTTTATTCCAGCTCCATTGGGATCTATTGTAAAATTACTTTTGTAGAGGTTTAAGTTTTTAAAGACTCATTCTGAGTTCTTCATGGAAGTGACAAGTTTCTCCTTTCTTCTTTTTTTTCTTCTTTTTCAGAAAAATCGTTGCTTATATGTATTTGGTGGCCAGCGATCAAAGACCTATTTGAATGATTTCTTTAGTTATGATGTGGACTCTGATCATGTAGACATAATATCAGATGGCACCAAGAAAGACTCTGGGATGGGTAAGGGCATTGAGTGATTTCTTCTCTCATGTCTTAATTACTTTAGGTAGAAAACTACAATTCATTCTCTTTTCTTTCTAATCATTTTTCACCCTTTCTTTATTTCCTTAATTGAGTAATTCTGAGTAAGAGAAAGAAAATTCTACCAGCTTATTCAGTTCTATCTGTTTTTAAATATGTATAAAGTTTTTAAGCTATTGATTCTTGCAACCCGCCCCCCAACCCTCAACAAGCACACACACAAACAATTCATTTAGAAATTCACATACTTTCTGCTCGAAGGAAATCCTTCGATTGGGGGGCGGGTTGCAAGAATCAATAGCTTAAAAACTTTTTATTCTATGTTTTTATTCTATGTTTGCTAATTTTTTTCATCTTCTGTTTTCACTGTAGTGATCTTTATATTAGGCACTAGCATAGTAGGGTGTGTGTCTTAAGCGGGGAACTTCATGGGATTGGTAACACCTTGTAAATTTAAAAACTCAGCATCCAAGAGGTTATTAGTAATGGAATGGCTGGTTTGCTTAGATTATGCATATTGCCCTGGCATAATTATTAATAGTGCTCCATTCATTTTCAAAAGTGTCCTGTTTTGATCATTTACAGTTACCCTGCATAGTAGTTGCTTTGCCTGTGATTATTGTACATAAAAGAGTGACTTTGATTAAGGTGCAATGGTTTAAAATGCTAATTTGAACAATAGGGTGAGAAATTTGATCAGCTTTTCTTTTTAACTGTTGCTTATAAATTGGTGTTTTTTATTAATGACTCATTTGCAAAATGTGGATAAAAGCACCTGTTTCACAGACATTGTTCATTGTCTTCTGTAGGCCCAATATTATTTTAGGCACTTGGGATTCATCTATGGACCTGGAGGATCCTTTCCCTCAGAGGACTCACATTCTAGTGGAGAGAGACCTGCAGTTGTGTTCTAAGTACTGTGAAGAAAATACACTGGATGCTTTGATAATGAGTAACAGGGGAGGTCTCATTTAGACAGAGTAGATTGGGAAACCACCTCTGAGGAGGTAATCTTTAAGATTTAAGATGAAAAGTAGAGAATTAGGAAGAACCATGTGAAGAACCGAGAGAAGAACAAGTACAGAGTTCCCAAAGCAGTAAGGAACCTGGGGTGTTCGGAAATAGTGGGACTGGTATGAATTGAGGATGGGGAAAGTTGGTATGAAACTAGGTTAGAGCTACAGAGATAAGAGTCGCAGTATTTAGTGCCTTGTTACAAATGCAAGGAGTTTGGATTTTTTTTTTCCGAATAAAATAGGAGATAATTCAAAGGTTTAATATCAGTGTCTTGATCTGATTTAAGTTTTGAAAATACCACTTCTTTGTCTAGGTGTACATTTTCCAAGTGGTTAATTTTGACAATATTCCTGTGAGTTGCATTAGTTCAAAGGCTTGTTGACTGAGGATTTTTATGGCAGGGGTTGAGCATCTGGTTAGAATTACTTCGAAAAATTTCCCACCTAAAACTGTTGCAGTTATACTTGGAATTGAGGAACCTCAGTGGCTCTGTTAGCATATTAGAGTGAAATGGAAATTATTCTCTTTTTTTCTGTCCCCACCCCCCATCTCTGCCTCTCTCACTTTCTTTCTTTTCCCTCCTTTCCATTCGTTTTCCCATGTCCCTCTTACTTCTCCCCCCAACTTTCTCTCTCCTCGAGGATTCTAATATGCAGCTGGGATTGAGAACCACTGTTCTGGCTCTCCAGAGTCTATTTCAGTCCTTAGTTAATCTTAGGCAAGTTACCTAATGTCTCAGCTTTTGCTTCCACATTTGTAAATGGCCCAAATTAGATTTTAAGGAAAATACTGTCTCCGTTCATGGCTACTCTAGGAGTAGAGATGGGTTAACCCTCTAGTTTTGGTTGGTGTTACTGTTGGGTGCCTTAATTTTCACAACAAGATGTTAATGCTACCCTTCAGGTTCACTAATCTAGCCAGTTAACATCAAATCATGCCAATTTTGCCTCATCTCTCTATTCCCATTGCTGCTTCACTATGAACTAGTTTGGGCTAACATCACCTATTTGGCCTCTGTCTCTAGACTTCCTCTCCCTGTGTACCCTCCCTGAAACCCATTCTCCACACTGCAAGCAGAATACAGCTATTCTGTGTTACCAGTAAAGAATAGAACCATATGCCTTAACATTTATACAGCAGATATTTTTTGGTCACCTACTGTGTGCCAGACAATAAGCTACGCACTAGGAGTACAACTGTGAATGAGGGCCCTATCTTCATGGAGTTACGGTTGTACATGGAGAGGAAAAATAAAGTGACAACCTTACCTTTAGATTAGTGCTAATGAAGAAAAGAACATATTTTTAAAAATATAAACCTGATGGGTGTTCTTCCTCACTTTAAATCTTGTTTCTCCCTGCCCTCAGGATTAAGTCTAAACTTAACGTAATTCACAGACTCTTTTATGATATGCCCCAGTTCAGTTCTGCAGTCCTGTACTTCGTATCTGTACACTTCTTGCCACCAACTCTCTGTTTCACGACCACCGAATATTAAATCTTTATAGATAGTGTGTTTTACTTGCCTTTGATACTTGCCCATGCTATTCCTCCTACCTGAATCACTTTCCTCTCACCTCCAAAATCTAGCTAACTTGTACTGCTTACCTCTCAGATCTTAGCTTGTAGATCGTTGTCTCCCAAAATTCTCTAATGCCTTAAGCCCAGGTTAGAAATTTAAAAACATGTGGCTCTAGCCATCCTTGTTAACACAATTCTAGGTATTCATCTGGCTGTATAAAATCTTGACTGTGCTTTTCAAAACCTGTACAAACATCAGCTGAAATAGACAAGACTTTGTTCACGATTTCTTAAAGAGCATTCAGTGGTTTCAGTACTCTAGATCTCCTAAAAGTGTTTTACTGAACTAAGTTAGACTGTTCAAAAAACCTCACATCAGAACCATGGTATATTATATTGCCCTCCCATAGAATTACTTTTACCTCACTTTTAAAAAGTACATTTTTTTCTCTCTTACTAGATTATTGTAAGCCGTGAAAAGTACTTTTAAGAAGGTGGAATACTATTTAAATTCCCACATTTTAAAATATTCTTAGAAAACACCAATTTTATCCATTATGTAGATGCTCTGTAGCTTATTAATCATTCTGTTGTTTGTTAACTGTTGTTCTAAAGATTTTTTTACTCCAGTTAATTACTGTAATTTGAGATGGACTTAACATATAATTACTGTGTTTATCTGTGATTCAGTAATGTGGCTTATTTGATTAAAATTGTATTTACAATGTGAGTATCAAATGGGATTGTTTGAGCTCATAGAATAAATTTGTTTGAACTATTGAGATCACCGAGATGGTATAGCTAATAGTAAAATTACTGCTGTTTATGTAATTCTGTATTGTCAGATACTATAAAATCTTAAATTGTTGCTCTTTATAATTATCTAAATGTACCATCTTAGATTTAACATCTAAAGATCTGAAGCAACTTTAATTCCTATTTTTAAACTACAGTGTAACAATTTTATGCTCTCCGCAGAAGAAAATTATAATTTAAATCAATGGATTGGCAGCTGCTTTAAGGGATTTATTAGCATTGTGTCTAACACATACATAATTACATCAGAATTCGGCATATCTAAAATTTGAGTTTATTTCTGAGAAACTTTTGGCAATAAGACTGTGAACACAAGGGGTTTAGCAGATTCCCCATATGTAAGCTCTGTATTTAACACTAATTGAAACGTATGTGTAGAAGATGATCTGTCACACCACCAGAGTTTTGTAGTTTGCTATAGAAACTCAGTCTGCTATAGTAAGAGTGCTTTCTCCTGTTCATATTCATTCAAGTAAGAAACATATATTGAACCTTCTTCATTTGTCAAATGCTAAGTCAAGTATTGGTAATACTGAGCTCTTACAACCTGATCCTTGTTCTTTAGTAGTTATGTATTTAGCTGTTTTGATCTTTAAATTCTGTCCACTCTGTTTTCCCACATCTGCCATTTTTTATTCCATCCTGTTCTAACCGTTGTAGCAGATTGGTACAATTGAAAGAATAGCAAATTGAGAATCGAAAGACTTGGTCTCTCTTTGTCTGGGTCTGCCACTCAGCCCTCTGCAGTTCTAGAAAAAATTACATAACTTCTCTGAACCTGATTATTCATCTGAAAATGAGGGGATTGGACCAGTTGATCATAAGACCATCTATCTCCAAAATTTTGAAAATTAAATTTCATTCCCTTCTGCTGTTATCAGGCTGTGAAACTAAGATATGAGGACTATGTGAGTTATGTCTACAGAACTTGATTTATCTATAAATAAATTTTTATGAAAACCTTAAAAGCAAAATCATACTGATTTTCATTTCGGCCCTAGGAATGTGCTTATTGTGCTTACTGACATTTTAAAAAATTAGTATAGTCATAACTCCTTATGTTTCTGATCCTTTTATACTTTTACCAATTAAATGAGTAAAGCCAAACCAGCAACACAGAGAAGATTTTGAAGCTAATGATTTGCTGTCATTAGCTGTCATAAGCAGGTATCTTACATTCTGGTTAAAATGTATTTGGTTCAGCCTTTTTTTTTTTTTTTTTTTTTAACAGTACTTTATCATTATCTGTTAAAATACAAAAAATATGTTTTTTTGACTAAGCATTTTACAAAACCCAGGAACTTTTCCTACTCATATACTTTTATACATAGATTAGTTACTGAACTAGAAAATGGTAGCGCTTATTTTCAACATAACTAGGCTTCACTGCTGTCAGTTTAGTATCTTTTGTATTTGGTGTATCTACTTTTTTAGTGGAGTATCTACTTTTTTCCCTGTCAAAATTATTGGTAATAATAACTTTCCCTAATTTCCCCCTTCCACTCTCCCAGGGGTGTTTTTGCTAGTTACAATTTTACAAAAGTATTTTGTATTTTTAGATATGAAATTTAGGTTACTTGATAGTAAATGAGAATTATTAAGTTCACACGTAAAAACCAACATGCAAAAACACTTAACAACAGTTTTGAAAATGAAAGTTAATGAAGTAGTACTGGCACTACCAGTTATTTATAAAGCTACAGTTTGGTACAGATTAATGGGATGAAATAGAACAGATAGTATAAAAATGTCCCCAGTGCATATGAGAATTTAGTATATGGTAAAGTTGGCATTTCCAGTCAGAGACGAAGAATAGATTAAACAATATATGACATGGAGACATTGCTTAAGACTTGGCAGTATTTTTAAAAAAGGAAAATCTGACTCCAGCCTGGGCAACAGCAAGATTCTTTCTCTTTAAATAAGTAAGTAAGTAAATAAATGAATGAATAAATAAATAAATAAATAAATAAAATATGAATGAATGGGAAAATCTGGATCCCTACTTGACTTTTGTATATCAAAGAAAAGTCTAGGTGAACTTAGGTTTCATACTTAAGAAATAAAATTATAATTCCAATTGTTTTTAATAATCTAGGATTAAGAGAAGACCTTTCTAAACATGCCACAAAACCCAGAAATCGTAAAGAAAAAGAATGTTTGATTTTTGCAAAATTAAAAAATATAAAAAGTTGTTAAAATATCAAATAATGACAAGCTAGCAATGAAGACAAAGCTTAGTTCCTACAATGAACAAAAGACTCTTATAAACCAATAAAAGGTGGATAATCCTCTAGTAGAACAATGACAAATGATATGAATAGATACTTTAAAGAAAAAATAATTCATATTGCCAGTAAATTTACACATATACAGATGCTCAGCTTTATTCATAACTTTTAAGTGTAAATTAAAAGATCACACTCAGTGAATGTTGGTATGGCCATGAGGAAGCAGGTATCTTACATTCTGGTTGAAATATATTTGGTTCAGCCCGGTTTTGTTTTGTTTTTTTAACAGTACTTTATCATTATCTGTTAAAATGCAAAAAATATGTTTTTTTGACTAAGCATTTTACAAAACCCAGGAACTTTTCCTACTCATATACTTTTATACATCCACAAAAAATAAACTATACAGAGATATTTATCATAGTATTGCATGCAAGGAGAAAAAATCTGGAGATAGATTGACCATCAATTTATTTGATTTTTATTTATTTGATTGTCCACCAGTAAATAAATTGGTTGGTCCATTCAATGAGTTCAGGTTTTTTGTAGCTTAATACAGCTGAGATAAATCAGTAAATATTGTTGAGTGTCAAAAGCTAGTAATAGAAGTTAGTTCTGAACTGAAGTTGCTGCTAGTACTTAATAGGTCCCCATCCAACCTTTAAAATGTCCCAACTTTCAAAGAGAAGGATGTGACAGACACTGTTGTTTGCTTACCCAAGAGTCATTGGCTCTTTCTTCTGTTAACCAAACCATAATTTTGTGTAATGGCAAGTTGCCTAACCCCAGGGGATGAATGGTGAATCATTGTTAGTGTAAACCAGTCATTATTATCCTTTGGCAAATTATTTCAGTTTACATTCCTCCCTTGTGACACAGTTCTGGCCAGTGAGACATAAAGAAAGTCTACTGGAGGACATTTGACAAAAATGTCTTCCCTGATGGCAATAGAGAGATGCTGAAAGAATTCTTTCCCTCCCTGCTTTGGGTGCTCCATATAAGGATGTGATGCTTAGAGCTGGTACTGGCAAGTTTCAAAAATGAGAAGGCCAAGAAAATTGCCGAAAGTTAACCTAGCACCATGATTTGGTTGAACTCTGAAACAATCTTGGAGCTACTTGCAAAATTTTGTTACATGAGCTAATTAATCTACTGTTAGTTATGTTTTCTGTTACTTGGAGCTGAAAATACCCTAATATATAGTGAATTCATGGAAAGCTGTTTTTTATTAGATTCTGTATTTCTGTGACAGCTCTGAAGATTGTTCTTTTCCTTTGTCTTAGCAAATCAGTAATGAGTATGTGCACTGGACCATGAAGCAAAAATAGAGTTGAGATTAATTCATAAGTTAATGCAATAACATATCTTCCTCAGGAATTCAAAGGACTTCGAAAATGTTTGTTAACTTCTTTTTATCCCCCCTCCCACAGGGTTTCTTTATGTTAAATACTCTGACAATCTCTCCCATTTGCTTAGAGGATAAACCAAGGAAGGAAGAGAAAAGATGTGATTCAGACATATAGATAAAATTTTTTTACTTCCCCTTTAGCTGTTCTATTTTGAGTTTTAAAGATGTTAAAGAAGAAATAGAGTTGAAGGATTATCATTGTAACTTCCTAAAACAATTCTAAAAATAACGAGTTGGCAGTGATGATTGTTGTATCATTCTTATTTTCTTTCAGATAAATGTTCTTTCAAAATATGTTAATGATTAACATTTACTGATCTGCTTGATTAATTTTTCTTTGTGAGTCAGTTTCTAAACTGGTTAAGGTGAAAGACTGGTTAAGGTCCTGGCATTCAGTTGAGCTTTTTAGCAGTTGAATCTTAAAGTTTTTAAAATCATATATGTTGCAGATCTTTTGTCCTTCCCTCCTCCCCCAACTATACCCATTAGAAACTGTTAAATTGGTCGGGCTTGGTGGCTCACGCCTATAATCCCAGCAGTTTGGGAGGCCGAGGTGGGCAGATCATCTGAGGTTAGGAGTTCAAGATCAGCCTGGCCAACATAGTGAAACCCCAGCTCTACTGAAAATACAGAAGTTAGCCTGGCATGGTGATGCATGGCCATTGTCTTACCTACTCAGGAGACTGAGGCAGAAGAATTGCTGGAACCTGGGAGGCAGAAGTTGCAGTGAACTGAATTCACATTATTGCATTCCAGCCTGAGTGACAGAGTGAGACCCTGCCTCAAAAAAAAAAAAAAAAAAAAAAAGAAAAAGAAAAGAAACTGTTAAAAATGGAAAAGATAGCCTTGTTTTCATCTTGCAAGGAAAATCAGTACAGAAAACTGTATTAATAGTTTTGCCATATTAGAATGAAAGCTGCTTTCTTGGTTTTGGCCTTTAGGTCTTTTTGTTTTCTGATACTGCCATTTTTATTTAACCAGCTTTCATTTTTCTTATTATAATTATTATAAAAGTAATGGAATTCACGTGATCAATAAAGCAAAACTAAAATAGCATAGAATGCTATAAAATGAAAAGTACTTCTGCCAAAGTAGCAAACTGACACAGGCTGCTGATTCCCTTCCGCAGAATCAACCCCAGAGAAATAAAATTGAGAGCAGGTGGATTCCAGAAACTCCTTAAATGAGACTGAAGGCTCTCTCTCCCCCAGATCAACCTTCAGTTAATTTTTACCCTTTCACTATAGAAACTAGCAGCGGTAGCCTATCCCACTAGTGTCAGAATTCAGTGGGCAAACATTATGGCAGTGCAGAAACCCTGCTGGAGTTCAAAGTTGATGAAAACATGTGGACTGACCATCTGTTCTCATAGTTCATTTCTTCTTCTCTTCTCCCTTTGTCCAGGGAGACTGCCTTCTACTTCCTCTGAAGGGTTTAAAGGTACGAAACTGTTGCATAGGGGTGTGATCATATATGGAAATGATTCTTATTCTTTGTGCCTATGGTTCACAACCCTACGACTTTTCCTCTTTATTTTCCTTAATCTCTACCAGTACTGATGCCAGTTAAGGCCTGGCCTTTGAGTCCTGTCTAGTATATCTTATCGGAAAGAAGAGCTGATTCCCTGAAAAACATTACCTTGCATGCTGACATAACTAGACAGTTGAGGACTACAACTGTCTTAAAAAACAAAAAAGACATACATGATGTAAAGCAGAATTATTAAAACAGATGAATGGCCAGGCATGGTGGCTAATGCCTGCAATCCTGGCACTTTTGGAGGCCGAGGCAGGTGGATCACCTGAGGTCAGGAGTTTGAGACCAGCCTGACCAACATAGAGAAACCCCGTCTCTACTAAAAATACAAAATTAGCCAGGCGCAGTGGCATGTGCCTGTAGTCCCCAGCCACTCGGGAGGCTGAGACAGGAGAATCGCTTGAACCCAGAACCCAGGAGGCGGGAGTTGCAGTCAGCTGAGACTGTGTCATTGTACTCCAGCCTGGGCAACAAGAGCAAAACTCCATCTCAAAAAAAAACCAACAACAACAGGTGAACCAAGAATTTAAAATAAGCATGATGAATATACTTAAAGATGTAAGGGAATACACTAGTAATATGAAATAAGATCCAAACATTATAAAAACAGAACCATATGGAAATAGTAGATATGAAAAATATAATTAAAATGAAGACTACAATAAATATAAGTAGGATGGTATGAATGAATTAATCAATTGGAAGATTAGAGCACTCTCCCAGGAAAAAGCAGGGAAAAAAGATAAAGAAATAGAAAATAGAATAGAAAAACTAAGAAAGATAAGAAAGATAGAGAATTGTACAAGTACCAACATCTTAAAAGGAATTCCAGAAGAAAAGAAAAATAAAAATTTAAGCCCAGACACGGGGGCTCACACCTGTAATCCCAGCACTTTGGGAGGCCAAGATGGGTGGATCACCTGAGGTCAGGAGTTCAAGATCAGCCTGACCAACATATTGAAACACTGTCTCTACTAAAAATGCAAAAATGAGCCAGGCTTGGTGGTGCATGCCTGTAATCCCAGCTACTTGGGAGGCTGAGGTAGGAGAATCACTTAAACCCACGGGCGGAGGTTGCAGTGAGCTGAGATTGTGCCACTGCACTCCAGCCTGGGCAACAAGAGTGAAACTCTGTCTCCAAAAAAAAGTAGGTGAAATAATTGTAGAAATAATGGAGATACATTTCCTAAAATTCAAAAATGATGAAAGACTTCAGATAGGCAAAAGAGCTCATAGTGTACCAAATAGAACAAATAAGGGAAAGCACATACATAAGCAGATTAAAGTAGAATTAAGATTAGCAGAGAGAAAATGCTGAAAGATTTCAGAGAGAAAAAGCAGATGACCTATAAGGGAACAAGAACATAAACGTGTGACAGTTGAACAGCAATGTGGAATGAGAAAAAAGGATAAAGTTTAAAAGCAGCCAAGAAAAACAACTTTGAACCAAGAAATTTAAATCTTCCTAACTTTGAGATGTGAGGGTGACATAAAATATTCTCAGGCATATTTACCTTAGCACATTTGCCATATAGAGACCCACAATAGAAACCCATCTGGGAGCAGGACTCAGTGAAAACTGAATCTAGGAAATGCTAGAAGTATGTGATAAATGGTGATCAAAATTTTTTGTTGCCTGAAGAAAAACACTAGGACCAATATTCTAGGTCATGGAACCATGGCGGAAGGGGAAAATGGGACACTATATAAATTCAGGTATTGTGATTAGAATATAGAGAAGAAACTCTTCTATATTGTTAACACTAAAATGTCATATACAAGGCTCAAGAGTTAATGGATCTTGATTTTCTTTCTAACTTTCCTTTCCCGTGTCATATATCAGTTCCACCGTCTCTTATATCTCATGTCATCTTCTTTCTTGGATTCCTTTTTTTGTTTTGTTGGAGTATCTCCTTAAAGAAGTTTTTTTGTTTTGTTTTGTTTTGTTTTGTTTTTTGTATATATCTAGTCATATGTATGAACTTAAATTCCCTTATTTTGCCCTCGTTAAGATTGCTAGTTTAACTGGAAATGGAAGGTTGGTTCCGTATCTTTTTATATTTCTCAGAATTTTAAAGTTGTTTTTCCATTGTATTCTAGCATTCATTGTTACTGATAAGTTGTAGGGGCCAAAAGAGTTGTGATACTTTTCCTCAACCCTTATAAGAGTCATGGTTGACATGCCTATAATAAAAGACAGGTTAACGAGAAAGCATAACAAATTGATTTAATCAAAGTTTCATGTGGCGTGTGAGCCTTCGGAAGAAATGACCCAAAGATACAGGGGAAACTGTCCATTTTTATGCTAAGATTTAATGAAGAATGAACAGCTGGTTAGCAATGTGATTTGGTAAATGGCTATGATTTAATGCAGATAGACTGAGGTGGGGAAACCCATCAAGGCCTGTCTGTTCGGATTCTTCTTGGCCCCTCTGTGTAGCATTTCTTCCTCCTGGGTATGGGGCAGGACCCTGCTAGAGAAGGGTCTTAGGACCTACCATCAGACAAGGGTGGGTCACAGAATTTCTTTATGGCCAGCTCCTAGACAGAAAGGCAGAGGAAAGTTGGATCAGTAATTCAAGTTTTTAGAATTTGAAAGTCTAGGCTGACTTTGGGAAAAAGAGGTTCTAGTTTTTATGACCCACCTTGGGGAAGAGGAATTCTGATTTGATGACTCACTTCTAGGGAGAATGAGGGAAGAGAGGCAGGAGGGCAAAAGGAGTGAGAGAGAACTTGGTACTGAAGCTGTTCTGAGGCCTTCCAGTGTCCTTTAGTTCAAAGTACTTAGCGTGCCAGAGTGTATTGTGTTCTGAGCCCCTGACAAGGTCTCATGTTAGTTTGATTTTTATTCCTCTGTATATAGTAATCTGCTGTTTCCTTCTTTGGAAGCTTTTAGAATTTTTCTTTTCCTGGAGTTTTAACGTTTCGTATTAAGGTAGAGATGTACATCTGTGTATCATCTTTTTTTTTAAAATTAAACATAGATATAGATGTATGTGTGCACCATCTTTTTAAATTAAACATGCCTAGCTTGCAGTGGGTTCTTTCAAACCGGACACCCAGTTCAGGGAAACTTTTTTTATTTTTTCTTCTACATTATTTCTTCTTTCCTTCTGGTCTTTTTTTCAGATAATTTGACTTCGATGGATATATCCTCTGTGTCCTTTAACTTTTCCCTCATCATTTCTATCTTTTTGCTCTTTATTCTGGTGATTTATCAGTTTTATCTAGAGACCACTGACTTTGTTTCTAACTATGTCTGTATTTTCATTCTGTCGTTTGAAGTTTTTGGTCATAGTTTTACTTTTTAGTATCTTTTCATAGTCCCTGCTCCTTTTTATGGTAGCTTATTCTTGTTTTGCACATGGAATATTCTCTTTAATCTCTTCAAGGATGTTGATGGGTTCCCCCCCGCCCCCGAGTTATTTTCTTTTCTGTGATTTGTCTTTTCCCAGTTGTTCTATTTGTTCATCTAGGTCCCTCTCTTTTGCACTGTTGATTTTTTTCCTCGTATGTCTATAATTCATGTCTAAACTTTAACATTTATGAATAAAGGACTGTATCAATTAAGAAAGATAGTTAACAGTGGTTTCTTTTACAATGTATAGGTCTCTTTTTCCAGTAGGCTTCTCTCATAAATGAGACACTGATCAAGGTCTTGTACAAGTGCACAGCACATACTGTCAACCAAGCTTTCTTACAGAATGCATAAGCTGAGAATAGGCACACAGTTGGGAACCTGTATGATTAACAAAGTAAAGATTAGGAGTTACTTTAAGCTCTGCTGTCATTCTTATTCAGGCCCCTATGTCCTTATTAGAAGCTCTCCACGGAAGTCTTCCTCACAATCTACTTCTCCTCTTTGTATTCGATGACTTATTTGAAAGTTTTCCATCTTTTATCTCTGGTGAGTTATAGGCTCTGGTGATTATTGTAGGTGAAAACAGCTGTAGACAACATGTAAATGAATGGACATTGCCTGATTTTACCCTGAGCAGGCCACATCAAGCCATAGTTTGCCAAGCCATGTTATTAAATTTTTAATTCAAAGACTCACTATTAAGACAAAATAGAATAAAGAAATTTAAATACAATAAATTTAGGCAGTTATATCCTTCACTTCTACCACTTATGAAAGTAATTCCAGTTCTACACTGTTTTATCTTCCAAAGTTATCTAAAGAAATTTAAGTGCAATAAATTTAGGCAGTTATACTCTTCACTTCTACCACTTATGAAAGTAATTCCAGTTCTTCACTGTTTTATCTTCCAAAGTTATCTGAGGAATAGAGGTGAGAACCTGAGCACATCGCCTCTGAAAGTTTACCATGCCTTATTAAGAAAAGGCAGTTGTCCCGTGGCATCCTTGAGGGACTGGTTCCAGGACCTCCCTTGGATACCAAAATCCTCAGATGCTCAAGTCCGTGATATGGTGTAACCTATGCACATCCCCTCCTATACTTTAAGTCATTTCTAGGTTACTTATAATGCCTGATACAGTGTAAATGCTATGTAAATAGTTGTCATAAGGAATAATGACAAGAAAAAAGTGTGTACATCTTCAATACAGATGCAGCCATTTATAGGTTTTGTTTTTTGTTTGGGTTTTTTTTTTTTTTAATATTTTGAATTTGTAGTGGTTTGAATCCTTGAACACAGAACCCAGGGATATGGACGTTCGACTGTACCAGACTTTACATACACAAAAGACTGTGGCATGAGGGCGTAGGCTGTTATTAAGATCAGGTTGATATATGTTTGTGTATACATATAAATATCGTGTATGTATGTATACAAATTATATGTTGTGTGTGTGTGTGTAATTTTATAATATAATTACTGTGGAATGCATTTGGATAGTCCTTAAAATGTCCCAAATTTATCAAATAAGAATGTAAAATGACACATGAATTTAAGGTAGATTGGGAAAAAATAAATACTGGATTATTTGGTCCCACTAAAGCAGATAAAGAAGACCAAGATCAATATGGCTGGCATCTCCTGCCATACATAGTATTCTAGGTTGACATAAATATTTCACTTCAGTCTGATATTTGTTTAGCTTTTTGAGCATATGATAATTGTTCATGGGTAAAAGAAATGTTAAAACAATGACATTGTTTTAGATCATGACAATTATTTGTGAAGTAGCTGAGTTCATAATATGCACTTTATATATATGGAATTGTATTTCAAATAATATTTTCAAATAAAAATAAGAAAATTTGGCATATGCCATATCAGTGTTTTACAGATTATTGGATAATGCAGAATGATCATTTATTTAATAGGTTTCTTAGAAAAATACAGCATTATTAACTTTGGGGAGTTTAAGCCACTCAGGAAAACAAAATGGCATATTATACCCCAGAATATTTATTTATTTATTTATTTGCTTTAGAGGCAGAGTCTGTCACCCAGGCTAGAGTCCAGTGGCACGATAATAGCTCACTGCAATTTCCAACTCTGGGCTCAAGGGATCCTCCCACCTCAGCCTCCCAGATAGCTAGGACTACATGTGCACACCACCACACTTGGCTGATTTTTAATTTTTATAGAGACAAGGTCTCATTGTGTTACCTAGTCTGGTCTTGAGCTCATGGCCTCATGTGATCCTCCCAAAGCACTGATATTGCATGCATGAGCCACTGTACCTGGCCCAGAATATTAAATTTTTTTTTTTGGAAGTTATTGTATGTTATGAACAGATATTTTCAATGACTCTGACCTTATTAAGCAACTCTGTGCTTTACCTTTTGTCAAATTTTTTTCCCCAGGTCAAGATTTAAATATTTAATCTCTACTATCAAATTAGAACTGTCCCAGATAATAAATCAGTTAATTAAAGTATATCCTTTCCTTCCTTATGTAAAAATGATTATATTGCATACCTCTTTCTGCTTCTTTTTTCCCTGTAGCTGGCAATTGACATTCCTTTAGTCTTTCCACAAATCATTTAGTAATTGTTATATTCCAGGCACTTTTCTAGATACTGGGAACAAAATAGTGAGCAAAACGGCCTCTTTGCTTGTGGAGCTCATAGAGTAAGGAGAAGGCAATATATAATTGTTTATTGTTTAATTAAAAAGTTATGTAGTGTGTTAGAAGTTAAGTATGTGGACACATAGAGCAGAATAAAGGTGTATTGATATTTTCAAGAGAAACTAGTAGGGGCGGGGTGTGGTGGCTTATGCCTGTAACACCAGCATTTTGGGAGGATGAGGCAGGAATATTGCTTAAGGCCAGGAGTTTGAGACCAGCCTGGGCAACGTAGCAAGACCCCATCTCTATAAAAAATCCAAAAATTAGCTGGGTGTGGTGGTGCATGCCTGTAGTCCCAGCTACTTGGGAGGCTGAGGCAGGAGGATCCTTTGAGCCCAGGAGTTCTAGCCTGCAATGAGTCATGGTTGTGCCAGTGTACTTCAGCTTGGGCAATAGAGTGAAACTCTGTCTCTTAAAAAAAAAAAAAATAGGCCAAGCACAGTGGCTCACGCCTATAATCCCAGCACTTTGGGAGGCCGAGGCAGGCAGATCACCAGAGGTCGGGAGTTCGAGACCAGCCTGACCAACATGGAGATACCCCATCGCTACTAAAAATCCAAAATTAGCCAGCCGTGGTGGTGCATGCCTGTAGTTCTAGCTACTCGGGAGGCTGAGGCAGGAGAACCCGGGAGACAGAGGTTGCAGTGAGCCGAGATGACACCATTGCCCTCCAGCTTGGGCAGCAAGAGCGAAACTCTGTCTCAAAATAAATAAATAAATAAAAATAAACAAAGAAAGAAAGAATTAAGAAAGTAAATACTAAACTGTCTAAAGTGAGTATTTTCATCTTTTTTTTTCTTTAATTTGTAGTTCCAATGACAGGATTTACACAGAGAGCAACTATTGATCCAGAACTGAATGAAATACATGTCTTATCTGGACTCAGCAAAGATAAGGAAAAGAGGGAAGAAAATGTTAGAAATTCATTCTGGATTTATGACATTGTGAGGAATAGTTGGTAAGGAACTCTTGTATCTGCTGCAATCCCAATGTAGCAATTATATGAGGTTGTTGGTTTATTCAAAAGAAGAAAGAGTCTTATGTTAATTTGTGACATTGTACATTTAAAAGTCAATACAAAAAATTAGTATCAGTACCTGTGTATACAGTGATGTTCAGTGAATGGATTTTACCTCTGTGTTTTTCAAGTAGTAGATGGTTCCTGGTCTGGGACTCAAGAGAACTGTATTTTAGTCTAGGTTCTGTTCTCTTCTAGTCTAGTTCTGTGTGAACTTGAGAACAATGCTTTTTTTTTTTTTAATGTTCCCAGATCTTAGTTTTCATAAAACTAAGAGGCTTGACTATAGCAGGGAGGGGACAGTATTACTTAGCATTTCCAAACCATGACTTTTGTGTCATAGAGCATCCCACAGAACTGGTGCTGCACATTTTGCTTTGGGAAAACAGGGATCCAGCTCTGACATTCTGTGATTGCTCCATAAGTGAATATTGTACAGAACAGAAGCACTTCAGAGAACTTCTCCTTTCATAATGGAGAGTAGTGCTCTGCAGCTAAGGAATTTATTATTTTCTAAATAGGACATTTATTTACAGTCAAATGACAGCAGTGTATACTGTACATCTTTTTATTGTACATACATAAGATAGCGTCTCTTTCTTTAGTTTGAGCTTTCATGTATGCTGTTTGTATTTCATAACAAAAAGTAGGATACGTGAGCTATTTAATGGACATGAAAAGAACTTCAGAACTCAGTTCTAACAAATTCAGAGTGTTTTATGAGTAACTAGAACCTTTTTTTTTTTTTTTTTTGAGATGGAGTCTCGCTTTGTCACCCAGACTGGAGTGCAGTGGTGCAATCTCGGCTCACTGCAACCTCCGCCTCCCGGGTTCAAGCAATTCTGCTGCCTCAGCCTCCTGAGTAGCTGGGATTATAGGCGCCCGCCACCACGCCCAGCTAATTTTTGTATTTTTAGTGGAGATGGGGTTTCACCATGTTGGTCAGGCTGGTCTCAAAGCCCTGACCTCGTGATCCACCCACCTCAGCCTCCCAAAGTGCTGGGATTACAGGCGTGAGCCACCACGCCCAGCCTGAGTAACTAGAACTTTAATATTTGATGTGAACATATTTCTAAAATTTTTTGTTAGTAGTTAGACATGCAATTAATTTACTTGCTACAGTTGTATTATCTTTGCTGCTAATTCTCTAAGGTAGAATGCCTTAAAAGCAGTGTCTTGCAGGTCTTGTGTCTATAAGAATGATCAAGCTGCAAAGGATAATCCAACTAAAAGTCTTCAGGAAGAAGAACCATGTCCAAGGTTTGCCCATCAGCTCGTATACGATGAGCTACACAAGGTATCCTAACTACATTGACCTGTAAACTTTCCATGGCCTACTGTCTGAATTAATCCCCAAATATATCTTTCTGATTGTTTTACATTGGATTTGAGTAAAAAGTTAAAATTCCTAGTAGACATTCAGTAGAATATTAAACACTCAATATCACTTCTCCCTAAAATTCCTTAAGAGAATAAGCATTTTTACATAGTCTATAATTCTTGGTACTTTTCCTTTTTTGGAAATAGTCAGTGGCAGCTTTTTAGCTGTATCGCTCTAGAGATATGACATAGCCTATTGTTTCTACAATGTGAATATCCAAGTAAAAGATGGACAGTTGTCAGCATTCAGGTACCTTGTTCTGTGATATAACATGGTTTTTGGTTTTAGATTTTCCCATTGTGTAAGAAGTCTTTTTATCTTAATTTTCCTGATATACTAGTGATACATCTTTTAAATCAGCCTTGTGAAATGGTCTTGTGTTGTGAATTTTTAGTGCCATCGTGTTGAGAGTTATTTCTTTATTTCTCCCTTAAACTTAACCATGTACTTTAGTGATCGGACTTAGATTATATAGTAAATTACTGACAGAGACCAATTCTTTCTGTTAAGCCACGGATGATTATTTAAATTCTACATGATATACTTTGAGACCTTTAGGTAAAAGCTACCATGGGAGTGAGTAAAAGCCCTTTCTTTTATAACCTCTCAATTTAAGGAGTAAATGAATTTCCATCCATAGGATAGGGATAATTACTCTATTATATAAACACCAATGAATATAAATGTTTTTAACATTTTAGGAAATATTTTAATTTAAATTTAATAAATTTATACACTAATTGTAATTAAAATATTTAAATATTTAAATGCTTTTGCATAAGTACAGAAAAACATTCAAATGCAATAAATTTAGGCAGTTATACTCTCACTTCTACCACTTATGAAAGTGATTCTGTTTCTTCACTGTTTTATCTTCCAAAGTTATCTGAGGAACAGATAACTCTGATTAATGTAATAGTGAAATCATAAATTCCTTTTGCATTTCATTTTTGGTATTGAATTATGGAATAATTTTTTAATGTTATTTCACAAATTATATGTGCCATTTAATATTTGGCATTTCAGTTAAAGCAAAATTAAGATGTTAAAATTTTTTAAAGTTTCTAGTTGACCTGTTGACTTGACTGTTAACTTTTAGTGATTGAGCATTTATGTCAGAATTTTTAAGATATTTGTTATATGATCAATATGTTGATTAATTTTATCCCCATTATTTGTTGTCCTCAGCAAATAATATCATGGATTAGCTTCTTCTTATCATTGTTTTTGTTTCATGCCTTCCACTATCATTGTAATTGTAGTAACGTAACTCATTTTAGCATACATGCAGTTTTTTTAAGTAGCCATGGTGCTTTAAAGTAAAATAGAAACGAGAAAAATCGAGAGAAGATTTTGGTAAAAATGCAATATAATTTTTAATTTTTTATTTAAATAGGCTCAGTAAGTTAACCTATTATGCACTGCTACTAAAATATCTTGGGTATGCATGCATTTTTTAAAGTCTGGCTTATTTTGCTTATTATAGGTTCATTATTTATTTGGTGGGAATCCAGGAAAATCTTGCTCTCCAAAGATGAGATTAGATGACTTCTGGTCACTGAAGTTGTGTAGACCTTCAAAAGATTATTTACTGAGGCATTGCAAGTACCTCATAAGAAAACACAGGTATGAAAATAATTCACTGAAAACATTTAATTAACATTATCAGCTGTTGTTGGTATTACCTAGCTTTGGAGATAGAACTTTCTCTTGGCACATTTAATAATGACACTGTAAATACTACGAAGATCATGAATTTTGTAAATGCCCTGTTCTACTTATTTTTGCTTTCCTTTTTCAAAGGAAGATACAAAATATAGATATTGATGCTAAAAATTTATAAAAACAGAACAAGTGAAATTTTGCAACTGTTAAAAAATGGAAAATAATTTCTGTGAAGGTGACGTGCCTACATCAAAGTAACTCAAAGCTAACTACAAATTAGATCAGTTCTAGCTTAATGGCACGTGCATGAGCTCTTGATAACTCTCTTAACAGTGAATGTGATGATATAGTTGACTATACTATATCTTCCTAATTTGATGTTTCACAATACAATTTCAAAATAGGCTTGTGGCTTTATATCACCTTTATTATTTAATTGCAAAATCATTTAATCAAGCATTTTCATATATACATATACATTCACACACACACACCCTCCCCCACCCTGAGTCATGTTTGCTTTTTAGCCTAGAAGGTAATAAATTACTAAAAAATGCAGAAAAGGGTTTCTGTCCTTTTGGTTACTGTAGTGTTACATGGTAATAAAAATTTGCTTTAGGGTCAGGTGCAGTGGCTCATGCTTATAATCCCAGCACTTTGGGAGGCAGAGGTAAGAGGATTGCCTAAGGCCAGGAGTTCAAGACCAGCCTGGCAATTACTTTATGCTAGACCCTGTATATTATTATGTGGCAGAGCCAGGACTTGAGCCTGAGCATTCTGATTCCAGAGCTCACCGCTTAACTGTCATATATACATATGTATCAATGAAGGAAATGAACAAAACTCTGCCCTCAAGTTTCTATTCTTAAGAAGGCAGACTAACAGTAAACATAATAAGGAATTTATATTACATGTTAGATGGTAAGTACTATGAAAAGAAACAGATTGAGTTATTGTTTATACAGGTGAGGGAGGTGGGAATGTAGTTTTAAATAATATCAGGATAGACTGCACAGTGAAGATGGCATTTGAATAGAAACTTAAGGGACAAGAGGGACTGAATCACGTAGCTGTCTGGTGGGGTGGGGAGTGTTCTAGACAGGTAATAGTCAAGGCTCTGAGGTTAAAAAAATGCCTGAATAATTTGAGGAGTGAATTGAGAAGAAGCGTGGTGGAAGTGGAATGAGTGAGGTGATTGTGATAAGAAATGAGGTTGAAGGGACTAGGAAAGGGACAGCTTGTAAGGGGCCTTCAGCTTTTACTCTTAGGGGAGATTGAAAGATTTTAAGTAGGGGAGTAACACATTCAGGCTTATATTTTATAAAAATCATTCTGTATTTTCTTCCAGAAGAACTGGGTAAAACTCATGGCTGCTTTCCCTCGGGTGGGGAATTCTTCAGAAACAACAGGTTTATGTGTTGGAAAAGATTATTTCAGTTTGGGGCACTTTAGGTTTGAGAAGTCTGTAAGACATGCAAGTGGAGGCCATCTGAACATTTGGTGAAAAGACTTGGCCTGACATTACAGTTGTGAGTCACGGGGAGAAGGAGCTTGCTCGGGGTGAGCAAGAAGAGTGAAGGGTTGCTGGGTATTCTCTGAGGACCACCACCATTTGAAGGACAGGCAGAGGAAGAGACATTCCACAAGAGATCAAGAAGGCACCTTAACATTCTGGATAAGCTTTGGAGATTGTGCCAATAGAATTTCCTGATGGATTTGATATGGGTATGAGAGAAAGAGAGCAGTCAAGGATGACTCAGGGCATCTTGAGAATCTTGTCAACTGCCAATTCAAACTGACAATAAAAGGCTTATTTTAGAACCTTTTTCTCTACCAAGCTGTTAGGTAAATTCAAGAATTTGAGGGACATCGCTACATTATAGACAGAATAGATAGAAGTTTGTGTCTATGAATTGGGTAGAACACAAAAATTGCCTTTTTCAAATGTTATGCAGATTTCTTTTTTTAATATGGGAGCTTGTACTAACTGCTAGACTGGCTTATTTTTGTTGTTGTTCTTAATGGAAAACAATTTTTCTGTTTAGTTAGAATATAAATTTAGAAGGAGAGAAAGAAGTATATTGTGTGCCAAGGAAGTATCTCCTTGTTCTTACTGATGTCATGTGATGTAATAAATAAAATACCACTATTATTTTTTCATATGACATTCAGGTTTCCAAACTTGATGATGATTTATGGGTAGAAATGGGCAAAAAAAATTGTGATAGGATTAATTTCTGTTCACTTAGAAACAGGGCAGAACTGTTGATTAAAATACGATTCTAGGCTACAGACACAAGTCTGTGATAAGATCTTGCTAGCCAAAAATAGCTCAGAAAATGAAGGTGGAAAACATAACTTTCAGGAAGCTGATCTCTTTACTGGATATGGGATTGTATGTGTGTGTTGGTTAGGTTATTTCAGGTTGTAAAGGATAATGCCATGCTTTGGATACCTCAGCTGAAAAAGAATTTATTATTAGATTATTCAGGGAATTAAGGCACCTTGTCAGCATTTGAACAGTGAAACTGGATGGAGAATTGTTTAGGATACTGGAACAATTCTAGTAGCTGGGTGCTACTGTAGCTTTTCCTTGTACTTCTGTCTGCTTCTTTCTCCATCTGCTTGTCCTGTTCTACTGACTACTGCTGACTTTCTCCCAACCTCGTGGCCTAGATAGATAGATAGATAGATAGATAGATAGATAGATAGAGGCATAGATAGATAGATGGATAGATAGGTAGGTAGGTAGGTAGGNAGATAGATAGATAGGTAGATGGACGGATGGACAGAATCTGCCATCTCATGGCTTCTGTTTACTGCCTTCTCTATTTCTGTCTGCTCTTTACATGTCCTTATATGTCTCACATTCAGATTATCCAAGAGAAAGAATCTTCTTAGAAAGCATTTCCTGGGGAGAGTGTCCCTATTAGGAAGAATTCTGCCAAACCACTTTATAAACTGCTAATCAAAGCGTGGGTACCAAAACCTTGGTCTAATCTAATCTGTTGTGGACAACATGGTAGAGTAACATGGTCTTTACCTAAAGGACTCTCATCTGAAGGCTGTAAGCCTGGCTGTCACTCTTACGGTACTGCCTGGTACAAGAGAGCTGTAACATTTTGCTAGTCTTTGCCCCTGCCTGAAGTACAGATACCCTATCACCGAGGATGCCATCAACCTGAATGCCATCGTGAAAGGCTCTTCATAGCCATTCCTACTCAAAGGAAATTCCTCTTTTCCTTGTCTGTATATTTTGAAAAGCATACCAACTTATTAGAAATAAATCTATATGTAATTATGATATAACAGAGATGTTATCTTTTTCAAATAGATATATAGATACATACAGTTTTTTGTTGTTTAGGAGAGCTCATCCAGATTCATTCTCTGCACCTCAGTTTTTCATTTTGGGGTTTTTTTGTTTTGTTTTTTTTTTGAGACAGGATCTCACTCTGTCATCCAGGCTGGAGTGCAGTGGTACGATCATGGCTAACTGCACCCCCAGGCTCAAGCAATCCTCCCACCTTAGACTCTCGAGTAGCTGGGACTGTAGGCACGTGCCATCACACCTGGCTGATTTTTGTAGAGATGGGGTTTTGCCATGGTGGCCAAGCTGATTTCAAACTCCTGGGCTCAAGCCGTCCACCCACCTTGACCTCGCAAAGTGTTGGGATTACAGGCATGAGCCACAGCACCCTATTTTCATGTTTTTTGTGATAAACGGTGATAAAATAGATCATCATCATAGCATTATTGTGAGGATAGATGAAGTGGTACATGTAAAATACTCAAAACAATGTCTAGCATATTACAAATGCTTGAGAAGTGGTTGCTGCAGTTGTTTTTACTGACTGAGACATGGACATAATCTCATTAAAAGTAATCAGTGTTAATGATACTCATTTAAAGATACCCTGCTTATTTCAGTTTCCAAGGTGTCTGTTAAGCATCTCCATTAGAAAACATACAAATCTAAGCAAGTGTTTTTATTTTTATGTCTGCTCGTTTTGGATGAAGCACATTGGGATTTTTTGAAGTTCTGTTTTATAAAATATGTAGCATATTCACTTTGTTTGGTAGTTGGTTTAGTCCTACCTTGTAGTTTTAAGAGAAGAGTAGGAAATGCTCCTACCCAGTCTCTAGCACCACAGCTGCCTGTGACCACCTGGCATTACCATTACATTTCCAAGAACTCCACGCCTACACTGTCTACATGGCAGTATTGTTACTTCTGGATTCCTAAACTGACATTTTCTAGATATCTAGAACAACTCATACACAGTGTAACAGTGTATTTTATTCCAGGTCTGAAAGACATTTCTGATACTTTGTCATAACTCCAGATAATTATTCTTGTTTACATTTTCTAGGTTTGAAGAAAAGGCCCAAATGGATCCCCTTAGTGCTCTGAAATATTTGCAAAATGATCTTTATATAACTGTGGATCATTCAGACCCAGAAGAGACAAAAGAGGTAAAGAAAGGTGGTAATAAATTTCAGAAGTTGCATTTTTAAATGTCTTCCTAACATATTTAATGATTTTGCTCTTGAGTGTGTAAAGGAAAATGAAGAAAATATGATGACATCAATAATCTTTAAAATGTCACAGAGCCGGTGAAATAAAAATTGAATAGGCATGTTTTCATGTGATAAGGTTCAAGTCACCAAAAACCCTTGGTCCATTCAGAAAAGGATTATCGGGTATAAAGTTTTAACTTAGTTTTGTGTTTTGGAAAGCAAATAGAAATTTTTACTTTGTCCATAGTCCCATGATTATTTTACTTAAGGATTACATAATGGTTCAATATAAACTTTTCTGTTGATAGTTTAGATCCCCCAAGAGAGGAAAGAAAAATCCCCTGTTGCTTAGGAAGAAAATGAAGAGAGATTGGTGGGAGTTAGAATCCTTGGTGCCTTAATATTTAGTTATGTGAATGTTGTAGCAGTATAGTTTGTCTATAGGCTACTAATTTCATTCATTCCTAGTTGTTAAGATTGAGAAATCAGTTAGCCAATAATTACTTTTCAGTTTTTTGTTACATAGCCTTGGGATAGAAACAACTGTTTCTAAAGATTTTATATCCTTAAGAACATGTTTGCTTATCCATGGTGTGTGAATATGCCTGCAGTGATTTTTGTGGTTTCATACGCCGGCTTTCCGCTAATATCTGAGATTCTTTTTGTCATTTTTTCCTTTTGCCAGCTGTCCTTGTTCATCTAGCAATATCTGAACTGCAGTGCATTTGCCTTCCACTCACAGAATTTGTGCTGATTATATGTAGTTCTGACCCTTAGGTCTTTTTCCGTGTTAGCTGCTGCCTTGCTTTGGCTTTGTAATAGCAGTATCAAGCTGTGCCCGGCATGCTTGAGCATTGACACAGGTGTCAGATTTAATGTCGAATCACTTTCAGGCTCCAGGTTTATTGTACTTTCAAGCAACAGAGGTTCCGTGCCTTCAGCACCATAACAAAGAGATACTCTTTCATAGTTTCGTACTATAAAATTAAGTCCTAAGTCTCTCGATATTGATTACAGCCCTTCACTAGGTAGAGAATCTGCAGAACATGCTTTAGAACCCCCATGAAGGAGGACAGTTAATTGTCTTTCCTTGAGTCTTCAGTCAGTTCATGATACTGTGCAAATAGGAGAAATAATTGTAGTTTTGCCAAGTGGCAGAATATGTTTGTCTTCAGTCAATTGATGATACTGTGGAAATAGGAGAAATAATTATAGTTTTGCCAAGTGGTAGAATATATTTGATTTAATCTTTTATGACTTATAAGTGTACTTAGTTGTGAAGAGTCCGTTAATGTTAATTTTGTTAGGCCATACATTTGAGAGTTATGCATAGATTTCCTTGTGTTTTCTCCATATTCTGTGTAAAATGGCTGTAACTGGGAACAGTCATTTTTTCCTTATTTTTTGAAGCCAAAACAAAATATTTCAAAGTAAATAATTTCAGCTGTGTGAGCTGCAACTAGGCCAAAGAAAACAAGACAGTTTGTTCTTAAAGTTAAACTGATGGGAAAAAAACAGGACAGGGAGGTATCTCAAGTTCATTTAAGCCATTTTTAAAATTTTGTAGCTGGTTTCTCTTTTTCTTCTTTTTAAAGTAGTAACAACTTAGGAGTTTGTATGCCACCAGCTTCCATTCCATTTCATAAAAGCTTAATCTAGCAAGAGTTGGTGAACCCTAGTAGAAGTTAGAAAGAAATGGTAGTATGTGTGTGTGTGTGTGTGTATGTATGTGTGTATGTTGGCATCAGAATCACCCCACTTTTTAAAACAATGCCCTCACACTAAGATTCTCTTCTGTCTGCTCTTAAAGAACAGAAAACAGAAAACATTCCTGACATTGAGAATAACTGGTCTGTAATACTATTATTTTGTTTTAATGTGTGAACAGATTTGACTTTTAAAATGTTTTATATCCAACAGTCCGTTTGTGGGGAAGAAATTCTCTGTTGACAGTTCCCATGTATACTGATGATATTTGTCAGTGAGGCATGTAGATCTTCACTTTCATTGTAGGAAATCATTCCACTCATTGAGAAGGGCCTTACTGCTCTTCATTTCCTATAGTAACTTGTTTTTGTTCTGTTTATATGTTTTACAAAAATTTCATGTTATTAAATGACTTTCTCATTTAAGTCTCAAAACACGAAAAGTGTTTTTTAGATTTTTTTTTTCACGGTTGTTATGATCATCATCATTGTGCCTATTGTCAGGACATTGACAACTATGAACTGTATAACAAAAAAATATTCTTTGCTTCCTCCAGTCTTCAGAACATGGGTTCTGAATTGCTGATGAACTTATAATAAATCTTATAAAAAATATATTTTTTTCTAGAAAAGGCTTGAGAAAAGGATGCCTAAGTCAATTATACCACTTTCAGAGAAGACTTCTGTAATAGAGAAGGAATGAGAATAAGTTTTCAGCTACAATAACACATTTTGTATTCATTACACTTCTGCAGAGTTTCCAGACTACTGGTGTCATTCATTTAACAGATGTGTATCGATTCCCGATAATAGTTCAGGCATTCCAGGCAGAGGAGCTATATCAGCAAACCAAACAAGATCCCTGCCCAGGAGGTGCTTACATCTTAGTAGAGAAAGACAATAAACATTAAAGAAGCAAATTATATAGCACATTAGAACTGAGTAAGTATTGGACCAGGCACAGTGGTTCAGCCTATAATCCTAGCACTTTGGGAGGCTGAGGTGGGTGGATCACCTGAGATCAGGAGTTCAAGACCAGCTTGGCCAACATGGTCAAACCCCATCTCTACTAAAAATACAAAAAATTAGCCGGGCATGGTGGCAGGTGCCTGTAATCCCAGCCAATGGGGAGGTTGAGGCAGGAGAACCACTTGAACCCGGGAGGTGGAGGTTGCAGTGAGCCGAGACCGTGCCACAGCACTCCAGCCTGGGTCACAAGGAGTTACTGAAGCTCGGACCAAAATAATGATAGAACGGTGAGAAGTAAAATAGAGCAGATTCTCAATATATTTTAAAGATAGAACCAACAGAATTTTATGATAGATTAGATCTAGTGTTTGAAAGAAATGACTCTAAAGTTTTTGGCCTGAAAAACTGGAAGGATGGAGTTACTATCAACTGAGGTGAGAATGTTCTTGGGGGAGCTGGTTTGTGGGGACTCCTGACTGGCATTCAGGAGTTTAAATTTGGAAATGTTCAGTTTGAGATATCTATGACACAGCTAACTTAAGATGTTGAGGTGACTGTTGGATATTTAAATCCAGAGTTTGGGAAAGAGGTCTGTAATATCACTTGGTATGTGTTAAAATCCTTAGGCCAGTACATACAGTTCCACTTATTTAATCAGATTGTTAAGATAATAGTTTTCTCCTTATCCTATATGTAGAGCCAATAAAATTTATTTTTCACCTTAGGCGTTAGAAAAGAGGAGCAAATTCAACCCCAAATAAGTAGAAAATAAGAAATTCATGAAATAGGAAACAAACAATGGAGAAATGTTAAAAGTGAAAAGTTGGCCTTTTGAAAAGGTAAATAAATTGATAAACCCCGAGCAAGACTTACCAAGTGTATTAGTTTGTTCTCACACTGTTGTAAAGAACCACCTGAGACTGGGTAATTTATGAAGAAAAGAGGTTTAATTGACTCATAGGCCCACAGGCTTAACAGGAAGCATGACTGGGAGGCCTCAGTAAACTTACAATCATGGCAGAAGGTGAAGGGGAAGCAAGCACCTTTTTCACATGGTGGCAGGAGAGAGAGTGACAATGAGGGGGGAAGTGCCACACAGGTTTAAACCACCAGATCTCATGAGAACTCACTGTCACAAGAACAGCAAGGGGAAAATCGGCCCCTGTGATCCAGTCACCTCCCACCAAACCCCTCCCCCAATTCAACATGAGATCTGGGCAGGGATGCAAATCCAAACCATATCACCAAGAAAAAAAGTGAAAACATAAATTATCAACATCACAAATGAAAAGAGGGCATCAGTATAGACCCTACATATATTAAAAGTAAAGTGGGTATGGACAACTTCATCGACAAATTCAGCAACTTGATGAAATTGACAAATACTTTAAAAGACACAGTTTACCAAAACTGACACAAGAAGAAATAGAAAATCTTAAGGAACTCCATATCTACTACAGAGATTACATTTGTAATAAAAAATTTTCTAACAAAAAACTCTAGGCCCATAATAGCAGTAAATTTTATCAACCATTTAAAGAAGGAAGAAAAAAATACAATTTTACATAGACTCTCAGAAATTAGAGGAAGGTGATACTTCTTTAATCCTTTTATAAAGCCAGGTTAACTTTGATATAAAATCCCAACAAAAGCAGGGCATGGTGGCTCACGCTTGTAATCCCAGCATTTTAGGAAGCTGAGGGGTGGATTGCCTGAGCCTATGAGTTTGAGACCAGCTTGGGCAACATGGCAAAAACCTGTCTCTACAAAAACATACAAAAAAATTAGCTGGGTGTGGTGGTGCATGCCTGTAGTCCCAGCTCCTCTGGAGGCTGAGGTGGGAGGATCACCTGAGTTCAGGGAGGTTGAGGCTGCAGTGAGCTGTGATCCTACCACTGCATGCTGAACTTTGGCGATAGAGTGGGATCCTATCTCAGAATAAATTAGAATAAAATAAAATTCAAAGAGAGACATTACAAGCGAAGAAAATCATGGACCAATATTTTTCATGAACATAAATATAAACTTCTTAGGAAAATTTTAGTTAATTAGGAATATATTGAAAGGTTAGTGTACTATGACTAAGTGGTGGTTTATTCTAGGAATATATGGCTAGTTTAACATTTGAAAAAAAAATTCAGTGTAATTCACCATGTTAACAGAATGAAGAAGGAAAACCGTAGATCATCTTAGTAAGTGAAGAAGAGCATCTAACAAAATTTAGACTCATCAGAATAAAAATTCTTAGCAAACTAGGAATAAAAAGAAACTTCTTGAATCTAAATTCCTAAAGGACACCTGTGAAAAACATACAGCTAGGACTATTCTTAATTGTTAAACATTAAACCCTTTTCCCTAAGATTGTGACAAGGAAATTATTATCAGCCTCTCTATTCAACATTCTACCAGAATTACACTAGCTAGTGTAATAAAGAAAAAACAATAAAAAGCATATAGATTGGATAGGATAAAGTAAATTTGCTTGCATTTGTAGGTAACATGATTATGTACATTCAAAACCCCATGGTGTCTACAAAACAATATACTAGGACAAGTGAATTTAGCAAGATGACAAAAATACAAGGTCAGGAGGAAAAAAAAAGTAATTATTAGCAATTATTTTTATACTAGCAGAGAACAATTAGAAAATGAAAAGCATAGTTTATATTAGCAAGAGAAATATCAAATGGGTAGAATGAGTCTGTTGTAAGAAATTAAAGAAGACCTTGATAAATGAAGAGATATATTTATGGATTGAAACGATAAAAATTGTTTAAAGCTGCCCGTTTTCCCCAAATTGGCCTTTTAATGCAGTGTAAATTTGGTTTTTATTGTTGTTGTCATTGAGGAAATAGACAAACCACTGTAAAATTTACATGGAAATGCAAAGGTTTTAGACTAGCTAAAACAATTTTGAAAAAAGAAAAAATTGGAAGCCTTATACTATCAGATTTCAGGACTCTACGTAAAGCCCCAGTAATCAAGACAGTGTGCTACTAGCTTAAGGATAGATAAATAGATCAATACAACAGAATAGAGTCCAGAAGTAGACCCATACATATGTGGTCAGTTGTTTTTTGACCAGGGTGCCAAGTCCAACAGGGAAAAGAAAGTTTTTAACAAATGCTACTGAATAACTGGATATCTCAAACCTTTCTCACTCTTTACTGAAACATTAATTTAAGATAAAATCCAGAAGAATAAGACTTTGAGAAGAAAACAGGAGATTATCTTCACAACATTGGGACAGGTAAAGATGTCTTGGACGTGAATAAAGGCAGTAATTGTTGAAGAAAAATCTTGATAAATTGGACTTCAAAAGAGTTAAAATTTCTACTCATTAAAGGACTACTAAAAACATAAATAGATATTGCCAGATTCAGTAGCTCACACCAGTAATCCCAGCACTTTAGGAGGCCTAGGAGGAAGGATTGCTTGATACCAGGAGTTTGAGACCAGCCTGGGCAACATGTGAGACCTCGTATCTACCAAAAAAAAAAATCAAAAAATGAGGCAGAAGGATTGCTTGAGCCCAAGAGGTCAAGGCTGCAGTGAGTCATGATCACGCCACTGCACTCCCACCTGGGTGACAGAGCGAGACCCTGCCTCAAAAAATAAATAAATAAATAGACAAGCCACAGACTAAACAATCCTTACAGTAGATATATCTGACAGAGGACTGATACCCAGAATACATAAAGAACTTCTATGCATTTTTAAATTTTTCTTTTTACCCCCCATTTTCGTAACTCTTGCTTAGATGAATACCTATGGAATATTTGTACAATTTCTGATTCATCAGGACCATTCATCAGGGCTTACAAATGTTGGTATGATTTAATACCTGAAATGTTAAAGACTGCAAACATATATGTGAAATATATCCTGAGGAATTGGCGATATTAACTGCTCAGGTCTTGGGAAGTACCCAGTAACTCCATTGAGGAGTTTGTCTGCTTTAATTCATTCCTTTAATTTGCCTCTTTTCCTGCATTCTCATTCAAGATAAATATAAATAGTTCTCCAGATTTTTTATTTTGTGTCTATTTGTTAAATTGCTAATGTTGCAATAGTTTTGTCTTACTCTGTTTCTTCATTGTTAAATTACATTGTCTATTTTAAACTAACTTTGACAGCCTGGAAATCTAAGCATCATTTACAACATTATGTCCATTAAAAAAGGCCTTTGGGTTTTAACAACGTGATTATATATAATTGTGGAATCTCAAGCTAAGTTGTAATTTAGAAATGGTCTATACATGCTTTTTTTCCTCAGATTTTGATTTACACAGCTGAGACATCAGGTATTTTACAGTGGCTTACATTTATTTTGAGATGAGAATGTGTATATGCTAAAAATTCGGTAACAGAGCCCAGGGCACCAATCTGATCATATCTGTTAGATTCAAATGACAATTTTCTTTTTTATTTTATTGTGCTGTTGTTCCTTAATAAATACATACTTTAATACATTTTAAAAATAAAATAATTCCAGGAAATGGCCCAGTATTTTGGAAAATGATAATAGCAGCCTGATAGAAAAGTCATTGTATTCTGTAATCTGAATGTGTTCTTGCCACTATTTAGTGAATAGACCTATGTCACACATATTCTGAAATATGTAGTTGCTGATAAATGGTCAAAGTTATAGAAGGTTATTTTCCTTCAGTGCACTTAGCCAGCTAATTTGCTGCTTTTTTTTTTTTTTTCTTTCTTAAACAGTTTCAGCTCCTGGCATCAGCTCTATTCAAATCTGGTTCAGATTTTACAGCTCTAGGTAAGTATTGCAGTATAATTTATCCAGCTAGATGTCCTAGCATTTGGAAGGTTGGATCTTGGTTTCCTTTACATGAAACATCAGGTGAGATGTTTCAAACAAATAGATGAGCAAATGAAGTTTCAGGGTATCATGCAAAATTTCTAATAACCTGCTACAAAGTTACTTTCAGGTATCATTTATCAGTTCAGTTTGCAATGACTATTATACCAATTGCTGTGTTAGTATGCAAACAGATAGCAATAGAAACACAGTCAAAATAAATTAATTTGTATAGCACTGCTTGGAATGTAGGCTGTATTACTGATACATACTATGAGATAATACTTGTTGATTAAATAGTTTTTCTTCTCGGTTTGTTCTTTATGGAATTGTGTGTCACCAGGAGAATAGCTATGGGGTAGGCAATGTTTTGGGAGCACAGAAGATAGATTATCTCTTTCCTAAAAATGAGAATTTTGTTATCTTAATTATTCAAGATAACTTCTAGTTGAAACTCAGGTTTTTCTCAGACACTTTAGTCTTCATTTAGTAATACTGTCATTTTGTATTAATGAATTATTAACTAGACTGTAGGCCAGGCACAGTGGCTCATACCTGTAATCGTAGCACTTTGGGATGCTGATGCTTGAGCCCACCAGGAGTTTGAGCCAAGCCTGCGCAATATAGTGAGACCACGTCTCTACAAAAACAAATTTAAAACTTAGCCAGGTGTAGTAGTGTGCTTCCATAGTCCTAGTTACCCAGGAAGTTGAGATGGGAGGATCACTTGAGCGCAGGAGGTAGAGGCTGCAGTCAGCCAAGATCATGCCGCTGCACTCCAGCCTAGGCGACAGAGAGAAACCTTCTGTCTTTAAAAATAAAAAATAAAAAAAATCAGCTAGGCATGGTGGCTCGTGCCTGTAATCCCAACTAGTCGGGAGGCTGAGGCAGAAGAATCGCTTGAACCCAGGAGTGGGAGGTTGCAGTGAGCCAAGATCATGTCATTGCACTCCAGCCTGGGCAACAAAGCAAGACTCTTATCTAAAAAAAAAAAAAAAAAAAATCCAAGACTGTAGTAAAGTGGGTAGTCTGCAGAACCCACACCTTTACTTGGGTGAATTTTCAAGGGTATTTTCATCAGGATAACTTATTAGTAGCTTCATTTTTTTACCAAGATGATATTCTTGAAGTATGGAAATTCCTACCTTTCCTCTGGTCAGTGAATGCATATTAATCCCATTGATGCTAGTGCAGTTATTGTTTGCCTTAGAGTTGAGCAATAGTATTGAAATTTTCCATTGTATGTAATATAAATACTATTTTTTCTATTTGGAATAAATTAACACTTTAGGATATCAATTTAGTTTCTTCATTATTTGACCTTTTATCTCTTAAAAGTGAACGGTACCTCAAAGAAAAAAGAATATGTATAATTCTGGTGCTTTTCACTGGGATGAAAAAATAGAGGTGTTTTTGAGGTCTTGCCCTTTATCCATAGCGAGTGATTGAGGCTTCTAGACTGATCAAGGCAACTCCAGTCCTAAGTTCTAACTTCAGAATATGTAGGATTCCTCAGGACTAGACTCAGCAAACTGCTATAAACGTGACTCCAGAAGGTTCTCCTAAGAATTTAGATAATGATTTACCACTATTCATACACTCGAGTTGAAGTCCTTAGGCTACTAGAAATCTCCACTCTGTGAGCTGGAGAACCTAGGTGTAAGCATTAATTTGGAAAGTTCATGCTCTTCTGAATTCTAGCATTTGAAATAGATGTACTGATACATGAATTGGGGGTCTGGCATATATTCTGTTTGAATGATTGTGTGCCTTATGTCTGATACCACAGCCCAGGCCCATTATTTTTATTTATTAGTGGATAGCACTAAATTATATCTAACTGACTTATTTTTAGCCTTTAGAACAAGAATTTCTTGGCAGCAATTTAAATATATTAATTAGGGTGGTGTCAGCAAATATTTTACCTTCAGCTTAACTCCTTTCCTTTCTTTTGACTCTGTCCTATTCACTGCCAACTAATATTTTGTCAGGAATAGTTTGTTTTATTTGGATTCTAAACAAACCTCAGATGTACTGAGAACAATACAAACACAAAAAGAGAAAAATACAAGCAGGGAAAATTCCTGTGGGATGTTGTTTCCTGTCTTGTCTGAGGGGAGGTAGTATAGCCTAGTGATGAGGAGGTTGGAATGTGAGATGGTGGTTAAGAGTCAGGATCTCTTAAAAGTGATCTTGAGCAAGTTACTTAAACTTTCTAATTATCAGTTTCTTTATCTGTAAAATGGAGGTAATGGGAGTACTTGCCTCAAATTGCTGAGAGAATTAAATGAAATAATTCTGGAAGACATTTAGCACAGTAAAGCAATAATGCTCCATTCAGGGTACCATTAATATTGACTGCCTTAAAAATGTAATCTTCTAGCCAGTTGCGATGACTAATGCTTGTAATCTCAACACTTTTGGAGGCTGAGGTGGGACGATCATCTTGAGCCTGAGAGTGCAAGATTAACCTGGGTAACATAGCAGAATCTTGTCTCTGTTTTTCAAAAAAAAAGTCACCTTTGTAACACTGGTGAATTTGGATAAGGAGCAAATTCAGATTGTATGCTAATTTTAATAATGAGAAATTTGATTTACTATTTATAAACAAGAAGTACTTTTCATAAGGTTTCATTACTATTTAGAGTTCCTGGTTCTTGTTTTTATTCATTTTCTGTCAGACTATTTTATCTTTATGCCAATTAGATTAGAAATAAAATGGATTATTTACTATACCTTTCACTATATAAATGAATATTTCATTTTCTAAGGTCTGAAAAAAAAAAAGCCTCAGCCAAACTTTCTGAATGACTCCCTCCAGAAATAATCCAATTTACGTTCATCTCTTAGTGAGAATTAAATAAAAGTATTAATATTGTATGTAATATTTTAAAGAATCGGAAAGATGGAAGGTGATATTATCTTAGTTTTGGAAAAATGTGTGACCTCGGAGAAAATCTCCAAGGATCTTGATTTTAGAGCTTCTGGTGGCTATAGGCACTTGTAAGATTGAACTCAGTCACTTTGCTAAGTTTGAGAGCTGTATGTTATTTCTAGAAAGTATGAATTGGAACAATTAAACTTCTTTTCAGCAAGGTTTGTGACAAGTAGGAAAAATCTGGTCTCTAAAGCATATTACCTATTTATTTATTTATTTAGACAGGGTCTTGCTCTGATGCTTAGGCTGGAGTGCAGTGGTGCAGTCATGGATCACTGCAGCCTGGTCTTCCTGGGCTCAAGCAATCCTCCTGCCTCAGCCTCTCGAGTAGCTGGGACTGCTGGCATGCACAACCACGCTGAGCTAATTTTTTTTCTTTTTTTACATCTTTTGAAGAGATGAGATCTCACTGTCTTGCCCAGGTTTGTCCTTTTTTGGTCCTCACAACTCTTTTTAGAAGTTTACAGTCCAAATATGAAGTTTAGTGTTAGAAATAAGTGTACATTTAATAATGTGTATGCTAGGAAAAAAATGAGAATTCATGTTATTTCTCCTTTACCACAGTAGGAAAATCCAGCTACGTGTAGGATGATAAATTAAAAGTATATTCCTAACCAGGCATGGTGATGTGAGATGGAAGAATTTCTTGAGCCCAGGAGTTTGAATCCAGCCTGAGCAATGTAGCAAGACCCCATCTCTAAAAACAAAAAATTATTCCTAATAGGTCACTTTATTTTTAGAGCAGTCATTGCCTTCAGTCATACTACTAGTGATAGGGTGATAGCTAATTAATATTTATTGAGCACTTACTTTGGGACCAGGTACTGTTCTAAGCACTTTGCATGTCTTAACTCATGATTACCCCACAGTAACCCTATGAAGTAGCTACTATGTGATCCCCTTTTGTATATGAAGAAACTAGGGTGCAGAGAGGCTAAAGTAACTTGCCCAGGCATAGTGCTAGTGAAGGGCAAAACCAGGATTAAAACCCTGTCAGTATGGCTTCAGAACGCCTTCTCTAAACCACTAAATGTGGTACCTCTCACTGAGCTTTACCAGTTTCCACTGCTCAAATGGTTACATCCTCTTTCCATTTTATTTTATGTATGAAAATAAAGTAAGATAAACATAGTGATTAGGAGCATGAGGTTTAAAATTAGTATCACCTTGTTGTCCTAGCAGTGCCATTTAAGTAGTTGTGGTGCTATTGATGAGTTTCCTAGATCCCCACCCCTTTTTTATTTGTTTCTAGAAAAAACATTGATTACATATAAAGCTTAGGATTCTCCTTAAACAACTTTCCTCAATCTCTGTCTTTTACCCTCAAGTATAATCACTTATATGTAATACACCTTTACACACACACAATCATATACACAGACATAGATGCAGTTGGTTCTCATTCAAAGTAGAATACAGAGTTAGGTTCCTACAAGCCTCTGGTCATAACATTTTATCTACTGATCAATATATAACCACATGTTATGTGTGTTTCTGTTTAAAGATTCCTCATTTAATATATGTTGTTGATTCACTAACATTAAGCTCATGGTCAACATCACTCTAACTCATACCTGAACCAAGCTTATCTAACATGCATATTTTCCCCATAAGGCCTTTTTGCACTTAGGAATGCTAGACAGCACTTTGGCACTACATTTGGGGGCCATTTTAAACAGTGAAGCCACCAAAAACACAAAAATGTGGCACCAAACAGATGATGAAAGGGCTGTTGTGGATAGTAAGAGCCGAAACTAGAAAGTAGCAGAGATCACAGAGTTCAGCCTCAGCTGGGGACGTGTGCGTGTGGTAACTCAAATATTTTGCCACTTTAGCACGTGTCTGTAATAACCACAGAAATACCACAAGTATTGGTTTAGGGGTTACAAATGAATTTTAGCAAACAGGCAAATTCACAAATACGGAATGTGTAAATGATCAAGATCAACTATATATACACACACACACCCCCATATAAATATATAGGTTTGTATGTGCTGTTTAAATTTATTATATAATGTAAAAACATATTCCGCAGCATAATTTTTTTAAGTTAGTCATGTGGCTTGTAGATGTTTTTATGAAGCTACACTAGATCAGTTGTATTCTTTTGAAGTGATACATAATTATTCATAATAGGGATCTACCATAATTTAACCATTCATCTAATGATAGTGTAAATTTCAGTTTCCTCATAGGTAAATAGTAAATAAAAATAAAAGATGTGGCTTTGAGAGTTAAATGAGCTTAGTACATTGCCCTACAACTTAAGCACTTAATGACTATGAGTTAATGAAAAATAAAGGGCTTTGGAGTCAGACAGACGTGAGTTCCACATTCCATCTCTTCCCTCCCTAGCTGTGAGACTTCATTGAATTACTGAATCTCTTTCTGTGTAAAAGAGATAGATGAAGAACAAAAATAGTAATAACTTTAAGATTATTGAATCTCTCTAAGTCGTCTCATCTGAAACTGGAGATTATAATACTTCATTGTTTTTGTGACAATGAAATATAATCATACCTAAAGTACCTACCACACAGGGACTCAGTGTTTCTTCCCTCTTAGATAATTTGATCTCAAGAAAATGGTATTACTTTATTAGAGTAGCATTACAGAATCAATATCTTATTTTAAAAATATAACACGGCATTGTACTTCTACATATTCAGAACATAAAAGAGAGAACTAAGCCATTTTAGTAGAGTGCTTAGACTGTATACTTTCAGTGAGGTATAGTCTAAAAACAAAGCAAAGTAATGTTGAGTTTTTGTTGGTGGTGGTACATATATAGCAAATCTAGAACTCTTATGTATTTTAAGTTGAACAAATACGATGTTGCTGAGAGGGTTTTCTTGGTGGAAGAAAGGAGATATGAAATGGGATAAGAGAAGGATTAATTTCTTAAATCCTCTGGGGCTTTAAGAAATTAGAATTAACAATAAAAGCATGAACTGTAATATTCTAAAAAAAATGTATGCATATGATAGGTATGTGTGCATAGGCCTAGAAACAGTGACACCCTGGCAATTAGTACAGCTGTTCTTGCTTGGTTTTTAAATAATAGTCACAGCTAAAAGGAATTAGGACTCCAGAACTGTGTAAAGATGAATTTGGACATATATCAGAAAGTAAGAAGATACCCCAAAATTAATGCATATATTTCAAAAAGACACAGAAGCCAGCTCAAAAAGGCTCTCATTGGTCAAATCTGGGACAGTATGAGTATCTGAATGATGACAGTAATGAGTATAACATAGTGAACAAGAGAAGAATCCCTGAGTACACAGTGATGTGAACAAATAAGTAAAATGGGAGGAGGGGAAGAAAAAGCTCTTCTTTACAATAGAATGTCAACAACTGTAGAAGGAATCATAGGGTTAGAAAATCACCATGATATAACTGATAATTGTTTTAGAAAGAATCATCAATGATCGCTAAATTATTGGATGCAGGGCTGTTGGAGAATAGGATATTTACACAGTCTCATCAAGCTATCTCCCTATCAATAGTTTATTAATTACAAAGGTAGAAAAGAGTACCTTTACCTTGGAGAAATTTGGCATATATACCAGCTTAAGCAGACGATCAAAGTTAACATCATCAGTATTGGGATAAACTGATACCACATGCCTTCTGAGATGATGCCCTGAGACACACAGTATCACTTCTGTAGTATTCTTGCCAAAACTGCATAAACTGAATCTGATCATGAAGAAACAATCAGGCAACCCAACTTCAGCACATTCCACTGATAAGTGTTCTGTGCTCTTCAAAAGTACTAGTATCATAAAGGACAAAGAGGGGCTGAGGAACTATTTCAAACTCAAGAGATTGGAAACTAAATTCAGTATGTGATCTTGGATTGGATGTTAGTAGGAAACATGACTATAAAAAAGTGAGAAATGACTGGTATTATTGGGACATCAATGTTAAATTTCATGAATTTAATATATATTGATTATGTAAGTTAATGTTCTTGTTCTTAGCTGAAATTAGTTTGAGCATATAGGGGGCAAAGCTGTCTAAAACTTACTCCCAAATAGTTCTGCAAAAAGATTTTCAGTGGGGTACACACATAGGGAAAGAGAGAGGGAGAACGTATTTGGTGAAACTTTTAACAATTGATGAGATGAATCTAAGTGAAGGCTATATGGGGTGTTCATTGCACAATTCTTGAAACTTTTGTGTGGGTTTGAAATTTTTCAAAATAAAAAGTTGAAAAACAATTGGAAAATTAAAAAAAAAAAAAAGCATAAAATAGAAAGGAAGACTCTTATCTCACCGCAGAGATAACCTTTGTTAATATGTTGGAGTATTTCTTTCCATTCATTTCCATGATCCGATAGTGGGCTTTGTTAAACTCAAGCTCATCTCAAGTAAACATTTTCCTCAAACTTAAAACAATGTATTTTTAAAAAATAAAAAGGAATGTGCTGTTCTTGAGGCATTGTTTATGTTCCTTCCAGGAAACTGGTATCCTTGGCAATGTTATGGTCTATTCCTGTTCTTCTACAAGATTAAAACAGATTGGACCTAAAATGGTTCTCTAAGTTGAATGAAAAGCAGTCTGATCTGAAGTCGCCTTCACTGAACACCATGGCATATATAACTCTTGATGGCTCTGTTTCTGTTACTCATGGCACTCAGCAGTGCTCTCATGTCTCAGCTATTTCAGGAATAGGGGAAATTATTTATTTTATTTTATCACTTAAATATCTCATTTGTATGTAAGAAATCTGAAGCAGCTGAGATAAACCACTTGATGAAGACAGCATCTCACTGAATGTTCCTTTAGCTGGAATGAACTTGATCGTTGAATGTTTATTAGAGGTTAGGGGAAAAATCCTTTAGTTTAACAGTCCCTACCTTTTAAAAATGTCATGCGCTTTCTAATATGTATCAGGATAGAAGTAGTTTATTGCCCTATTCCTCACATAATGTGTGCCTAGCATAGGGCCTGGTACATAGTAGCATAAAGGTATAGTGTTTATTACGCACGGGTACCATTCTATATATTGTACATGTATCTCTTTCCCTCAGTCATCTGTGTTATCACTCAGTTCTCTGAGACTATCTCCAGCTGTCTCAGAGACATTAATGATTTTAGACTAATTTCTAAAGACCTTTCATTTTGATTTTATTATATTTTTATTAACAAAAAACTTCTTAGTGGTTCAGAAGCATTAACAAGTCAGAAAAGACAAGTGGAATTTCCTCAGTGGACCAGCAGAGGAAAGACCTTGTAAGGAAGAGAAGAAAGATCAATATTATTTAGTAACTGAATTGCCAGTCCTTCTGCTAGACGTTTTTCATGTAACTGCATTTAATCTGCACGATAACTGGATGAAGTAAACAGGATTGTCACATATTTACAGCTGAGGAAGCAAAGTCTGAAAGCCAGAAAGTCTGATTAATTTACCTAAGGTCACACCACAGCCAGGTAGTGGAACTGGGGTCAGATCAGTAGTGTCTGCCTGGTTTTGAAGCCTGATTTGATTTCTCCATTATAAAATACATTGCTGCTGGTCTCAACTAGTTTTTCTGTTACATGTTTTAAACACAATGGATGTTTCTTTGTATCTTCTTCACCAGGCTTTTCTGATGTGGATCACACCTATGCTCAAAGAACTCAGCTCTTTGACACCTTAGTAAATTTCTTTCCTGACAGCATGACTCCACCTAAAGGCAACCTGGTAGACCTCATCACACTGTAACTGAAGAGTCACTGGACACAGAAATGGAAAACAGGAGTCGATTTTCCATCTTTTGGATTGCAGCTCCATTGACTGACAGTAAAGCTGCAGTGATTGAGGACTGCACCAGAGTTTTGAAGGGATCTTAACCATCACAAGTTTTTACCCTCTTCCTTCATGCCTGACCTCAACCCTGCTCTCCTCATCCTATTCCTAAATTAGGCTAATAAAGTGAAATTGGTATACTTTCCAGTTAAATATATATATATATTTTTCTTACTTTATCTTTTAAGAATTAATGAGTATAAAAGAAAAATTAGGCCGTTTACCCTTTCAGATTTTTATTTCTTTTTTTAATTGGGGGAAATAAGCACTATTAACAGATTCGGCACTACAAGTATTTTGAATGTTGTTGCTGTTGGTCATATGACCTGCCTTCTCCCTTCCCATTTCACTTCACCTCCCATCACACAACTGCGTGTAAGTGGTGTCACTTGTTTACCTCTTTACTTCATTCTTAACAAGTGTATAGTTCTCTAGGACAGTTGATGTATGTTAAGGTGATATCTGTGTCTGTGTTGACTTGTTTTGTGTTACGTTAAACAGTAGGCAGAACTGAGGTCTCAAGTTTGCACTCTTGGCCATAAAACTAAACATGAAACCTGAGATTGACCCTAGCACCTATCTGAGATTGGTATATAATATTTCTGTAATGATATATTTTATAGTAGATATTACAGTAGCATCTGACTTTGAGTCACAGAAACCTTAAACTGAGGAGACAATAGTTCAGAACCTTTAAGAGCCATTCTAAAAATGACCAGCAGGAGGGATCGAGTAGTGAATAATATCTTCATAGCAATTTTAGGAGAAAATGACTCTTTCGTCCAGAAGAGCTCTGCAGAACCAGGGCTCCCGTTTCTCTTGTGCTGTCTCTGTAGTATTTTCATTTGAGAGAGGAGGCTGGGTTTCCAGAGCTTTGCTTTCATTTATTTTTATACACATTGTCTCTCTATATCTGCTTGTGGATATTGATATTTTAAAGAGAAATGGTTTGTGGTTGTCCAGTGGTATACAACTGACAGGCATTTCATTAAGCACATAGACCAGACTTTGTGAACAGTTCAAATATTTTTTCATTAAAAAACAAGGTATGGCAGATGCACTTTTCCACAGGTCGGTTTTTTTTGTGTGAGAGAGAGAGGTACATATCTTCTGAGAAGGTGCTGTGGAATGCAATGTGGGGAACCTGCATCTGGCTAGTGCTTACATTTGCTCAAAAACCATGTTGTGTGAAGCTGACCGCCACCATGCTAAAGCAGACTCGTATTAAAGAAATGTCGGTCGATCCAGTGACTCTTAAGAGTGAATAGCTTTATGGAATCAAGTATGTCCCTGAGTAGCAAGATTAGGCCTCACCAAAGAAGAAATTAACCTGCAGTTTCAAAAAGTGTCATGTATAGGAATGAAACATTGAGGTCCTACTTTATTCTGTCTTTAGTACATGGTTTTACTTCTTTTGGGGATTGATGGGAATGTATTTTTGTTAGTTCTAGGCTTGAATCATGGGCTCCTTGGCTTTCCTAGCATCCCAAAGCAGTCAACAGTGATTTCTTAAGCAATTTGATCTGTACCTTTACTTGTGAAAGGTATGCTATATAATTCAGCAAGTACCAACTTGTGTAGCTGCAGAATAACCAAGTGGCTATCCAGTCAAGCAAATAACAGTTTACTTACATACTTGAACAGTTTCATAAAATGATTCCCCTGAGTGACACAAGAACATAAAATATTAATATCACTAATATAGCCTGTTAAATCTTTTGGGAGACAGGTGAAAATCAGAAGATTGACAAGGAAGAACTTGAACTTGCTAAGACTTCCTAAATTTAAAAGCTCTAGTTTTGCTTAGTATGAATTCTGGCACTTTAAAAAGATTAAGCAAGCGAAATCCTGCTGCCCTCCACCATTTATTTTTACAGTGCTTCTTTGTAATTGTTTTCATCAGTTCCTTAAATGTTACTTGGAGGAAACTAAGTTCTTGACCTCAGTAATTTTATTTTTGTTTTTCCCTAATTGCTTCCCTACTAGTTTTTTTGGAAAACATACTTGTTTTAATTTCATCTTTCCTCACTTTATTTAGGTAAAATTTTCCCCCTTCATTTCTGGAATTTTTTGCTCGCCGCCATGTTTAAATGGGGTTGAATCATAGCGAGCCATTTGCTCTTGCCAAAGTGAGATAGATGTACTGAGGAGATAATTGAAAAGTCAGACACGGTACTGTGGGGCTTTAATGGGAGCACTGCTGGAAATGATTGCAGAGAATGTAGTGCTTCATATATCCATGACTAAGATTGACATGTTGCTCACAAGATGTCACTATTTAGTGAGGACCCACATGTATTTCCAAGAATTCCAGCATAGACTATAATTTAAATAATCGAATTTGGTATTTAGGTACACTGTTTATATAGCCAAGTGTATATGCTTTACTACCTAACAATTATTTCATTCTAGCCTAGGTGAATCCCTAATTGAAACACCTGGCTAACACTTTAGACACATGAATTAAGTGGGATACAGTTTGCTCATTTGTATTATCTCCAACTTCAACCTCATTCTTCCTTTTTCCTAGTATAATACATTATTTTCAACCAGAAATTAAACTAGATATCCAACATTATTTTCAGTGCTTGTACTTCATGAGAAATAATCTGATTTTCAAGATACCTCTTAAGTGCATTTGCATTTTATTTTGGTAATGGCAGAGACCTCATGTGGCCAGTTTGATTGATTCAAGAATATATCACTCTTATTCAAACAAAGGAATTCAGACTTGAATGCCTACCTCTGTGCTGAAGCTGACAGACAGTATTAACTCTTATCAAGGCCATCTTTTAGACCTGATTTTCATTTATATGAAAACAGACCTGTCCATGTCTAATAAGTAAAAACTGATAGAATACATTAAAAAGTCACTGGCTTATCATAGAAAAGTTTGATGGGTTTAGAGCTCAGTGATTTAAGCTTCTAAAACTGCATTCTTGGGCAAAGTATGTATATTGTATATAAATAGTTGGCAGCTTATTCCAGTTGGTCTCTTCACGTCTGCTTTTAAAGTGCTATGTAGAGATACATTAACAGAGGTATAATAAAACAGTGTTTTAAAATCTAGCCTGTAAACAAAAGCTAGTTTGAGGCACCCAAGCATTTAGTGAGAGATAAGCACGAATGCTTAATGGATCAAAAAAGCACTTAGGAGTATGTTCCTGATTTTATTCTCTAAATTATACTCAATTTCATGGTAATTACATGAAGAAGTACCTACAATTATTCTTAACACTACATGGAATTCACTGGGTAATTGTGGGTCACTTATTTCCTGAAAGTCACGTGAAATCCTTAGCTGGTTGAATGTTGCACAGTATTTGTGTGTTATGGTTTAAAGTGATTTCTGTGGGAGGGAATCATTACAACGTATATTCTAAATAAAGTCATCTAACTATTAAAAAAAAAACAACCCTTCCTAACCCTTCTTTTCTTAAAAATCCACATTAATCCACAATTTCATCCCTTTGCAGAAATTCTTGCCTGAATTCTCACCGAGTTTTGAATTCCTAAAATAGCCCCTGATCTAGGATGTGAAGGCTGCCCCAGAAAAAGTTTATGACTGGAGGAGTATCATAGAGGGTCTACATATGACAGATTAGATCTTTGGGCGCTTTAACACAAGAGATTTTTGTAATCCTTATTAGTCAAATAACACTATTCTTTTGTGGTTCTAGACCCTGGCTTCTATCTCCCTGTGATTTGTTTTAATGCTGAAATGACTTGGCTATCCAAAACTTCTAGTCTAGAGGTCTGTTGGTTGAAGGTAGACATTTCCAAGTTTGTCGAAATAATATGAAGCTGACGAGCTCACATGAATGATGCTGCCCTCATTTGTTTTGGGTGAGGACTCATTACTGCAGTATGTCAATTTCTTCACCAAATGCTTTTTCTTTTTCTCAATAAATCCTGTCTTAGAGGTTCTATTTATACATGATTTTTAAAACCTTGGTTTCCTTCTATCCACCAAATACTGTGAATTGTTTTTCCATTTATTTTTCTTAGCTAATGTAACTTTATTCTTGACTTTTGTTAGCCCTAGACTTCCGAGATTTTCTGTGGCATTCTGTAGGAGCATTGTATTACTTGGGGAAAAAAGATCAAAATCATTCTGAGGCAAATGCTCTATTATCCTTATTTATGACAAGAGAATAATGAAATTAATAAGGAATTAATAGCATTCAGATGTTGCTGTAAACATACTCGAGTCATTTTCATTTGGGGATAGTAATAATGGCTGTGGCAGCTTTAATGGAGAAACCTGTGTTGGCCTCTTTTCCTGGCATTAGGGACTCTTGTCATAGAACTATCTACGGTAAAGTACAAGTTTGATAGCAGAGCTCCTGAATTCAGCATATCATCAGAATTTCCATTTACCTTTTGTTTTTCTTTTTATTGTATTTTTTAATCTTTTTGTTTCTATTTCTACCTCTCATGAGTGGCATTGATTTTCTGCTGAAGCTAGAATTTGTGTTAAGAATTGACTTTAAATTTCTGACATAGTTGAATATTAGAAATGGCTTCAATTGCCATGAAATAATTGCTTTTTGCCGGGCACGGTGGCTCACGCCTGTAATCCCAGCACTTTGGGAGGCCGAGGTGAGCAGATCATGAGGTCAGGAGATCGAGACTATCTTGGCTACCACGGTGAAACCCCGTCTCTACTAAAAATACAAAAAATTAGCTGGGCGTGGTGGCGGGCGCCTGTAGTCCCAGCTACTCGGGAGGCTGAGGCAGGAGAATGGCGTGAACCCGGTGGGGGGTGGAGCTTGCAGTGAGCCTAGATTGTGCCACTGCTCTCCAGCCTGGGCAACAGAGCAAACTCCGCCTCAAAAAAAAAATAATAATAATTGCTTTTCTTTTTTTTTCTCAAAAATAATACAGTCTTATAAATGTCTCTTCCCCTCAAGAATGTGAATTTAGGCTGGGCTTAGTGACTCACACCTGTAATCCCAGACCTTTGGGAGGGTGACACGGGAGGATTGCTTCAGCCCAGCAATTTGAGACCAGCCTGGGCAACATAGCAAGACCTCATCTGTACTTTAAAAATTTTTGTTTTTTAGCCAGGTGTGGTGGTATGTGGTATGTGCCTGTAGTCCCAGCTACTTGGGAGGCTGAGGTGGGAGGATCACTTGAACCCAGGTGTTTGAGGCTGCAGTGAGCTATGATTGCAACACCGCACTCCAGCCTGGGCAATAGAGCAAGACTCTGTCTCCAAAAAACAACAACAAAAAAAATGTGAATTTAGCTCCATTTTCAAATGACTAACTCTTATGCCAGTCATAGCCAGTGAAATCATCTGATGGTAGCTTCTGTAGCCCTTAACCTAAGGAGTCATTAGAGGTTATAGTAAATTAGTTTCTCTAGTGGTGCAGAGAGAAATGCCATCGGAGGAAATTATCACTGTCTTTTTTGCTAAAGTTTTGTGAGCTGGATCCTACTTAACAGCTTAAAAACACAAAAATGAAAGAGTAGTCCTAGTTTATCTTCTTAATTGGAATCGTTATTTGGAAATAAGATTTGCAGTATGCTGTCTATCCCCAAACACTGCCGAGCTTGCAGGAAAACAGAATTTAACATGGATGTTATCTGAAAGCTGTAGGGTCAACAACAAAAAAGGTGAAATGTTTAGTAGGGAACTGGACCAGTTCTAAGGTATCACTTTTAATTATAAAATAATGTCTTCCTTTTTATCTGCTTTTCAAACAGCCTCAGGGAACTATTAAACATTTGTGTGCAAGGTCCTATTTTGCTTATCTAAGGCATTTTGACTTGGAAGTATTAAACTTCAGGAACGAGCTAGAGAAGATAATGAGGGTAGTTAGAGGAGGAAAAATAGGAGCTTTTTTGCCCATGGATTTTAGAGGTCCACAAATCGAAAGGAAAAAGAAATTTCTTCATTTCTAACCCTAAAATAATTTTGTTAATGAGATGCTGGGAAAAAGACTACCAAAAGGCCTCAAAGCTCATGCTTCCAGAATATTCAGTAATTCCAAATAATCTTTGGGAAGTAGCATTTCTTGGTTAGTTACCTTTCTTCCCTTCTCCCAAATAACCGTGTGAGATCTTAAAACAGAAAATCTAGTGTTAATGGGCTCTAAATCTTAAACTAGGTGAGCAGCTTCTTACGTATAGCCAGTTCCTTGTTAAGGATCCGGCAGGAAAACTAGCCATGAAACATTTCCACATGCAGTTTGGGGGCTCCCTTGCTTATTCACTGAGTTTAAGCTCTTGCTGCAACATAGCTCTGTACCATCTGGGATGCTAGCAGTCCCAGCAGTTAGCTCAGATATCTGAGCTGTCTGCCACACAAATACCAGCCTGAGGAGATCATCATTCTTCAGTTTCATTCATTACTTAATGAATGCCAAATTAATTGGCAGGAAGAAGAAACACTCTGTGTGATATACTGAACAAGCCTGTGTGCATGATTAAGGAGCCACTCAAAAAGCCAATTTTGAGCTTTATTTCTCCTTTGTTAGCAAATCTCAAGAAAGCCTTTGTTACAGTTTAGCTCATGTCATTTGGTTGGTTTTATTTTCTAGCCCTTTAACATAGGAGGAAAATTGTCATTTCATGTATAACTTGTAACACATACAGAATTGAACTGATATTAGTTTCTTTGCCTTAAATTAATTATATATCATCCCAAGGGTCTCTGTTAATTTTGCTTTGCCAAGAAATAATGAGATCTGGGTTTGGCATCAGAAGTATTTCATAGGCCGGGCGCGGTGGCTCAAGCCTGTAATCCCAGCACTTTGGGAGGCCGAGACGGGCGGATCACAAGGTCAGGAGATCGAGACCATCCTGGCTAACCCCGCGAAACCCTGTCTCTACTAAAGAAAAATACAAAAAACTAGCTGGGCGAGGTGGCGGGCGCCTATAGTCCCAGCTACTCAGGAGGCTGAGGCAGGAGAATGGCGTGAACCCAAAAGGCAGAGCTTGCAGTGAGCTGAGATCCGGCCACTGCACTCCAGTTTGGGCGACAGAGCGAGACTCTGTCTCAAAAAAAAAAAAAGTATTTCATAATTTTGGTTTTTTCTTTAGGTCTCCTCCACATCTGTAAAGTGATTAAGTAAATTAGAGGAGGCATGCAGAATAAATCCCAATCCCATTGCAACTGGCAGAGCTTTGTAAATTGAGTTACAACAAAGGAGAGGATCTTACACCATTAGAGCCATGCCATCAGGTGTTTGCAAGTGACAGCTGTAGTGTGTTGCCTCAAATAATACCAAGTTACAAGATAGCTAATACCAAGTAATTAACAACTCACTCCCAAATTTAATAATAAAATATCAGAGTCCAAAAGGTTACTTATGAGTAGTCTTCCACGGGGGAAGATAAATTTATTAAGAAGTCGTATACTGATCTTGGGATTTTTTTTTTCCTTTCCCAGAAAAAAAAAATGATTTTGGTGACTGATCAATTGTAAACAATTTTCTTCCTTACTTACAAATCATCCATTTAGAAAAATAAACGTGAACTTCCTTTCCTAAGCATTACAATTAGCCTGGGCAAGAGGTGTTATGATTGTCTTATTCTTTAAGCCAGTTTACTTTTTGGATTTGTGTGAAATGTCTTTTGAAAAGAAGGTAGATAGTATAGTATTAATTAACTACTTTGTATAGTCTTCTGCATAATTTAGAGTTGAAAATAATGTAACATTTTCCTGTGAACAGATTTATGTAGACATATAAATATACATATATACACATAGACACACATTTTTTAAATGCTCTTTTTAAAGAGATTTCTTGGCCGGGCGCGGTGGCTCAAGCCTGTAATCCCAGCACTTTGGGAGGCCGAGACCGGCGGATCACGAGGTCAGGAGATCGAGACCATCCTGGCTAACACGGTGAAACCCCGTCTCTATTAAGAAATACAAAAAAAAAACTAGCCGGGCGAAGTGGCGGGCGCCTGTAGTCCCAGCTACTCGGGAGGCTGAGGCCGGAGAATGGCGTGAACCCGGGAGGCGGAGCTTGCAGTGAGCTGAGATCCGGCCACTGCACTCCAGCCTGGGTGACAGAGCGAGACTCCGCCTCAAAAAAAAAAAAAAAATTTCTTGCCTTGCTCCCACTCCAAAAGCTATGTACAGTTGAGTCGTTAGCCTCAGAGGAAGAGTACGGGAAAGCAAAGATGAGGACCTCCTTTTCTTGTGTTGGTCTTGCGAACAAACAGTATTCCATCTTTCAAATATGGCATATTTCTAAACAGTTTGGGAAAGATGTTAGAATTTTTTAAAAGTCAGCTATTTTATAAATTGGAAGTACTCAGTAGTCAGAAATTAAGATCCCCTCTGATAGAGATAGATTCTCAAAACCGAAATGGGACTGAAAATTAGATTGAGAAGAAAGATACAACTTCCTCCATAGCCAATAAAATCTATCTTTCCAAGTCTGCTTATTAATGCTGTGAATCGCTCCTTCTGTTTGTGAAAACATCTCCTGGACTGGAAATGTGGTGCTGTAGCAGCCAGCTTAGCCAAAAGGTGGAGAATGTTAAATATCTTTTATGGGACTTATGATAAAATGTATTGATGTTAGTGATTGTCAAAATAGGTTTATCATTTTAAAAACTAAGAAATTACTAAGTATAAAGAAGAAAAACCAGTATTAACTAAGTGATGAGACCTCTTCATTTTATTTTCCCTGACTTATTTCCATTACCAAATATTTTAGTAAAGGCTAGAAAAGATTAAAAAAAAAAAAAAAATTAACACAGCCATTCCATTGTTTTGTTTTTAACCATATGGAGAAAGGACCAGGCTGGAAGCATATGTCCCCACCCTTATTTATATTCCTTTGAGCATTGCCCTTTTCTAGACAGACAATCTGAAAATAATTGTGTTGATGGGTCTCTTTAAGCCTGAACTCTGGGTGTAAGATGTTATCCAGAAGCTATAGGGAGCTGCCTTGCTCAGGTCATTGGAAATTTCAACCCTAAGACTCATTTGAATTTCTAAATCCTTTATGCACCATTATGGGCATATGGAGCATATTCATACCATGAGGAGGAGTCTTTGTTTATGATGGACTTTTTAATATGGTCATAATTAAATTCACATTCAAAAAAGATGAGCTATTGTTAAAAGCCAAAAGAAAAACAGACAAAATGCACATGAAGCAAGGAGTCCATAAAACAAGAGTTCTTTACCACGTTTAAGCAAATGTCTCTCAAAAAAATTGTATTTCTCGGGCCGGGCGCGGTGGCTCAAGCCTGTAATCCCAGCACTTTGGGAGGCCGAGACGGGCGGATCACGAGGTCAGGAAATCAAGACCATCTTGGCTAACACGGTGAAACCCCATCTCTACTAAAAAATACAAAAAACTAGCCGGGCGAGGTGGCGGCGCCTGTAGTCCCAGCTACTCGGGAGGCTGAGGCAGGAGAATGGCGTAAACCCGGGAGGCGGAGCTTGCAGTGAGCTGAGATCCAGCCACTGCACTCCAGCCTGGGCGACAGAGCGAGACTCCGTCTCAAAAAAAAAAAAAAATTGTATTTCTCTGCACATTAGCTGAGACTCACACATTTTGCACCTCAGTATTTCAGATGAGACTCAATGTGTGGAGGAGAAAACTGCTAACTTGTTTGGTTCTACTCTAACCCCCTCTTCTGTGGCAGTGTGGGGTCAGGGCCGTATCTTAAAGTATCCACATCGTCTTAAATGGAAATCATGGGACTCTGGAAAGCTGGCATGAGCTGGTTGGAGCTTTTAAACAGAAGTGCTTTATAGGTATCAGATCTCTTCTGACATCAATTGTTAGGAATCATTGTTGGACTCTGTTGTGTTCTGCAGTCTTCCCCATTCCCCTCATGTTACTCCCTGGTTTATCTTTTATCCAATCTGTATGGACTTTTTAGGATTTTTTTTTTAGTACAAATAATTTTCAGATCCCAGCTTTGGTAAATGTGTTAACTCTACTCTGTGAATAAATACATGAGTGATCTGCTGAACAATGGCAATTGTAGAATTACGTTGTATGTAATGTACATATGGAGAAAGAATGTATTTTGTTCATTTTCTTAATAAAAATTATATATGGATGTTACAAGATGTCTCTTGTATTTGCTTAAACTACTTTTGAAGTGAACCTTTAAAATGTCTTTGTACTTTACAGTTGTGTTTTTTCCCTCAGAAAGGTAAGTTTTATTTAGGCTTCCAAAAATTGAAAATGATGCGCTTTCGAAGGGCCTTTGGGTGTTTTCCTTTGAAACAGCGCTCAGATAAAGAAGTACGGGCCATACTCACAAAGTTTCTGCGGGAAGGCTTCCACTTTTAAAGACCACTGGTAAATTATTTCATGAACCAGCCTTATTTTATTTGCCTTGTCCATTTGGACTTGTGTTCCTCTTGAAAGGGGATATGCTTGTACAGGCTAGGAACTAGAAAAAAAGACTGAACTGAAATGGAAAATTCATTGCAGAAAAGATAGTAAAGGGAGAGAACCTAGAAGTGTTGCAAAGTTTGGGAAAATTCTTTATCCCTGTCCCCATTAAAGGGGAAAGACACTTTATGGGCCAAATCTTGAAAAACCTAAACTGAGAAATATGCCAGATAAAGGTACTGGATCACTGGGGCCGAGTGGTGGGACTCTCAGTAACGAGATCCCCTCTCTGCCCTTTCCACCTCCTGGTCTGCTTTACATCTTGGCTTTGTGATCATGCATTCTGGAGTGAATTGTCAGCTGGTTTTATTCCAAACAGGGATCATGCTTTCTCAGTTTACAAATTGAATAATCCAAATGTTACTGCAGAGCTTTCATTTCTAGGGTGTCCTTTGAGTGTGGCCCTTAAGTAATGTTTCTTTGTGTTCTCAAAACAGGAAAGCATGAGGTGCAGTGATAAGGTAAGGAATTGACCTTTCCTTGGTCAGTCCTCCAGAGAATTAACTCAAAAGGATCAAAATGCAGGACAGTACCCTTGATATGTTTGTCACTACCTTCTGGTGGGAAGACAGCAGTAAGTAAAGAAACCTTGGCCCTAAACACAGATGAGAGCCAGCTGCTCCCAGGTCAAGTGCATGTGGAGACTGTACTACAGAGCTTGGAAGTTGCTGCGTTAGGGACTTCTACCGTCTAAGGAAGACGACCGAGCACCCAATAGGGAAATGGCTGTGTGTGCCCATGCTCCCATAGCTTCTCATATAAATGACTGCAGGGTTCCTAGAAACTGGGGGAAAACATTTTCCCTGTAAATGAAGGCAACATTGGTTTATCACTAACCGTTCAGATTCTGAAGGTATTCATATGACTGGAAAGACCATCTGAGGCTTGTACAGTCCTGGCGTAAGTCTAAATCCTGGTTAATGACGTTTCTTCTTTAGCAGCACATTATGCTACATCTTCCTTTGCCTTTTACATGTCTTGGAAAGAGAAAAGCAAGAGGGGACTGGAGACTTGGGCTTTCTGGGGCATAGGGCGGTTGGGGCAGCAGAGGATGATGCCACCATCCTTACTCTACAGCTTCACTATTGTCTTACGGGGCCTTTTTTCCTGTGGGCTTTCACCCAGCAAAAGCAGCAGCCGTCAATCATATGCTTGCCGGAGACATTCTTATTACAGGGAAGGAGAAACTACGCAGAAGTAGCCTGCCTAGCACTATGTTCGTAAGTTTTAATGGTTGGCAAACCCCGAGAGGAAGTTAGGACCCTTGGCGATGTACATAGCAGCATTGTACAGCTCCCCTCTAAACTTGGGTCATAGAATGGAGAGCCCAGGAGGAATCGGGAATCCTGGCTGATATTTCCTGATGACCAATGACTTCTGCATAGCATTGTTCACAACCACACCTTCTCTGCCTCATTTCTTCTGTGAAGTAAATACTGGCAGCAGATCTTGTTTGCTGGGATCCTATTGATTTTTGTTGTTGTTGCTGTTTGTTTGTTTTTTTTGGACAGGGTGTCACTCTCATGCAGGCTGGAGTGTAGTGGTATGATCGTAGCTTACTGCAGCCTCCAACTCCTGGGCTCAAGTGATCCTGCCTTAGCATCCGGAGTAGCTAGGACTGCAGGCACGTGCCAGCACAACTGGCTAATTAAAAAAAAAAAAAAAAAAAAAGTAAAGATGGGATCTGGCTATGTTGCCCAGGCTGGTTTTGAATTCCTGAGCTCAAGCTATCCTCCCACCTTGACCTCCTAAAGTGCTGGGATTAAAGGCATGAGCCACCATTCCCTGCCAAGGTCTTTGAAAGCACTAGCTATCTCAGTGTTTATCACTGGTGTTAATTATGTAGCCAGTTCTATGCTTTACTTTTTTCCCTTGTGTACAGAAGAAATCTGTGATTTAGGAGGGAGCTTATAGGGGAGGTTCTGAGTGACAAATCAGCATAACACATTTAAATTGACAAATGAGCATGTGTCTTGGTTGGCAGGCAGGGAGCAGGTCAATGACCTACTCAGGAAGAGAATGGGGTCTTAGGTCTAACTTGTGGCCCATGATAAGCTATGAGTCACTCTTAGAACAGTGCACCTCGACCATGGCCAGCGTCCTGTGTGAGTTCCTTGTACTTGGACTCCTTTCTGTATCCTTGGCACCCTCTTGAAGTTAACCTCGAAATAACCCTGGCCCAACTCTAGCCCTCTCTTCAGGGTTTAACTGCCTTTCACAACTCTCATGACAGGAAAATCATATTGTAACAGTGGTTGCATTCTAGAAATGTATTTTGCTGTTGGAACTCTGGCATTAACATGATACTAAGAAAAGAGTGTAGGACTAAAGAGCAAAAAGATAGAGAATCAAGGCCTGTGCTGCCATTTAAATGGTTGTGTGATCAATCTCAAAGAGAATACTTAACCCCTGCATCTAATTTCCCGAGTGGGGACAATTCCTGTAAGATAGGTTTGTAAACCTATAGGTTTCCTATAAAATGGTTTGTAAATGGTAAGATGCTAGGCAAACAGACAAGATTGTTGTCTAGCAACTAAGATTACAGACCAATTCTACCTGACAGTTTCCCTTCTGCAAGTTGGGAATGATGAAGTTTTCCCCTTCCAGTGAGGAAGCATGCAGCTGTGGATCATACCACGCTAGGAGATGGAGAAAGTCAGAATCATCTCCAGTGAGTCCTTCCCTAAACCTCTATCTTCACTGTAGACCTGGAGGAGGGATAGGCAGAAGCCTCTTGTGGCAGTAAACAGATCCGTTTATGGCAGAAACAGGGCCAGAACAGAGCTTGTTTGTGTGTGTGTGTGTGTGTGTGTGTGTGTATATATATATATATATATATATATATATATATATAGTCCCTTTGTCAGTGTTTTCATACCTGATCAGTGTTCAGCAGCCCCCTTGGAGATTTCTGATATTGGTGATTCCCAATGTATCTGAGGCATTGGAAGGAAGGAAGAGAGTGAAACATTTATACAACAACATCTTAGGGGAAAGTGAGGTCGTTTACGGTCACTAGGACAGTTTGAGTAACGTAGACTCATAACTACCTTTAGGATCCCCCTTTTTTTTCCTTTCAGTTTCTCTCGTACTCTCTCCTAGTTTCTCTGCCCGCAGAGTTGGACAAATGTAACTCAGCACAGAGGCCCCTGTGCTATGAGTGTGATCCGACATTCTCAGGCACTTTGGCAATGAGCCTCGTCGCAAGTGAAGGCTTTAAGTCACAGCAAAATACTAGAGCTTGAGCCAGTTTACACAAAAACACTTTAATTGACAGTATACAATTTTCCAAAATATATTTTTGTAAGAAAATGCAATAATTAACTATCGTTTTTACAAACAAGTTTCTCAGTAAATTCCAGTGTACTTCAGACCCCTGTCCACTAAGACACATATGATCCCCCACTTCCTGGGCAAACTGTTGAACATTCACTACAGACAAAAAGAGCCACACTAAAGAGTCATCTGCGCCCTCCCTCCATGTTGTGTTTGCAGCAGACCTGAGGGATCAGCTAGTGACAGTGACAAAAGCTATGCTACAGTTTTACTCTTGCCCTCTCTGCCTCCCCCACCTTGTTTCCTTGGTCCCTCGGTCCTGTTGGAATAAATTCCATACATGAAAGCTCATCCAAAACTTGTTTCTTGGCAGAAAGAATTGTTCACTTACATCTTAAACCTAAATGATTCAGAGAAAGTATAGAAGACCAGTTCTTATTTTTGTGTTCATGCCCTCCCTAGCCTTGCTAGGGTAAGAACTAGGAAAAGAATTCTGTCCTTTGTGTCATTCTGGCGCCTTCAAGGAGCAATTCTTAATTTACCGATTATTCCTTCTGAGGCGCACAGTCTGCGGATCCAGGTTTTAATCTTGTTTCTGTCCTGAACCATGTGATTTTGAGGCAGTCACTTTATCTTTGTGAGCTTCGGATTATCTTTTTCTCTAGAAAAAGATTGGACTAGATCTTGAAATACCTTTCTCCATGACTAGAGGGTTGCCTGCCAACCAGAGCATATTGACTCCAACCTTTACTGTGATGGGGCTGTGACTTTGCTGGGGAGGGGGCAGGGTTGCATTTTAAAATTTAAAACAAAACACCTGATCTACAAGACAAATACTTTATCATAAGTTTGCCTTGTTATATTTCATTTTTTGTTTTAAAAAAAAAAATCAAGCAAAAACTTGTCATTTCCAGTAAGACATTTACATTCCTGTCCAGAGAAAAAAATTGGCCATCACTCAGGTAACATAATGTTTTCTCAACGTATGTTCACTTAAAGCAGTGCAGGGTGGATTAACATGGCCACTGTATTTACATTATCCAAAAAATCTGTGTATATGTATCAGTTTGAACTTGTTCTTGAAAGTTTCTCCAGTATATTGTCCAAAAAGATAAAGCTCAAGAAGTGGTTTAAATAAACTTTCTGCTAGCTTTCCTTATCAAGCGGGAAAAAAATCTGGTGTCTAGACTAGATTAAACCCGTACTCTGTCTTACGATGCAAAGAATATTCTGTACCTCCTTCATAAGCATTGCTCCCCACTCACATGACAGTAGGCTTCCCAGTCACCGTACTCGTGGTGTCTGGCCTTCTGTGCAGCTTGGGGAAACCACAGTTTACCACTGAAAGAGTTGATAAACTGTCTTTGCTACAACCTGTTTAAGTCATGCTGAGCTTCTGGTGTTCCCCTTACCTCTTCCCAGACCCAGAATCCGAATTATCAGAGAGCATTTAGAACCCAGTAAAGGTGGCAGAAGATGATGACCTTTATAGATGCATGGCTGTTTGGCCTGTTGACATAGGTGTCGGTGGCAAGAGCGAGGCAAGGTGTCAGATTCTGAAGCTGCCCTAAGACTAGACTAACACAGTTTGGATGAATATAAAGAACCTCTGAATCAGCCCAAAGCCTCTCCGGGTTCTCGTTGGACAGAGCGATGGAGTCGGCAGAGTCAGGACCAACCTGGCTAGGCACTCTGCTCTCTAGTCCTTGCCAGTCATCATCTGTCTCCAAGAGGCCATAGGGTTGCAGCCTTTGATCGATTTGCAGAGGCCTATTTGCTGTCTCTGTCAAAAGCCCTGGCTGGTGAAGTGTGTCCCAGGATCAGCAAAGGAGCAATAATCCAGTCTGACCAACAGAAACCTACTGGGTGGAGAGAACCCAGCGCTGGGCAAGAAGGAAGCAAACACCTCACTTGAGCCTAACAAGATTTCCTGTTTCCCCCCAAATGGGCACTGTTCTCCATCCTGCCCACCTCCAAACACCAGAGCGTTGGGGCAGATGTTTTCGGACCTTGTTAGCCTCACATCCCCCAACTCCTGGGAAACTCGCTGGGGCCCTAAGTGAACCCTTGGCCTTCCTTTCCCCCTACGATATCAGATGGCTACAGGCTGTGAGGAAGGAATTAGGCAGACGGGGCTGGACAGATATCTTCCCCAGCCTCTCCCTCTACCCTTTTAAAAAGTAAGCCTTCCAGAGGGGATAGCCTATTTCATCAGAACTACTGCAGCCTGAGCCTGACTCTTAAGACCCTGGAGGTGTGGCGTTTCACCCAAAAAATGGCAATTTTCATTCCCCTAAGCAGTTCTGCCCATTTTCCTACTTGATATCAGGGAATTTATGCCCAGAACGATGGAGACCATGGCGAAAGTTCAACATTCCACACAGGATTCCCCCTTCTCAATCAGATGAAACCTCGCTATGCCCACTGCTTAGGAGCCTCCTACATGGCAGCTAACTGCTCAGCCCATAAAAGTCCCATATTGGGGAATAGACATAGCTTTGTGGTTCCCTGAGATGCCACCAGAAACTGCAAGAGAACTGCAGCAGCCCCACTGGGCTCACAGAGAAGAGGAACAGCAAGGCCTAGCTCCAGGCCAGGACAGTGAGATGTTCGCACAACAGTTTGTCCCCCAGGCTGCCCTTCATGCACCCAGCATGCACTGCGCTTTGCAGGCCCCTTTCCCTGCGGCACAGGAGAATCAGAATGAGTGTATGAGCTAACTGGGAGTCTGCAACTGTCTGAGCTTTGGCCTTTGGCAGTGGAGGGCTGGGTTAGAAAACAACTACAACAAAACGCTCAGCAACTTGAAATGTCCCTGAGTTTCCTATGACATACAGAGGAAAGCCTGTCCTTCCTGGCTGCTTTAATGGATTGTCTCTGAAGACACATCGCTGATGGGGGGGCCCTGGGAAGGCCTCTCCTGCAGCCACTGCTCCTTCATACTGGGTCTCAGGGAGTCACTCCCATCAGCTGAGCAGTGAACAACAAAAGGAACACGCTGCTTTCAGTAGCTACAGCAGATTGTAGTCCCTGGTGGACATGGAAGCCCAAAGAAGATCGCGGGGAGCCTCTGCAAGGAGTGCCAGGGGCAAGGGGCCAGTGTTCCTGCTGACCCCCTCATCAGCTGCCCTGAGACGCTAGCCTGGACTGAAGAGTGTCCCTTTCTCTCTCCACCTGCACATGGGCCCCCTAAGCAGACCTGGTTCACGCAGGGAGACCTGTGTGAGTTAAGCCCCGATCTCACGAGGCAAATGTGAGAAAATCAGAATCCAGAACAACGGGTTGGTTCAAGATTATGAATAACCTGTGCTAATCCCAGAGGCCCCAGGACAGAGTAAGTGGGAACACGCACTGAGTGTAGGGTGGGGTAAGAACATAGAGGGTAGGAAGACGGGTACACAAAGCTGGGGTAGGAGAAGGAAAACTTGGGAGCTGGACTTACAGGTCATCAGATCCCACTGAGCCAGGATGTAGCCCTGCCCTCCTTTCCAGCCCAGCCGCCTGCTGGAGTTTCACCCCTGCCCGGGACTGCTCTGGACGGAGGGCACACGTGAACACAGCAGTGTGGCATGGTGCAAATGGAATCTTTGTTCTCATCCTGACTCTGTCACCAAGTGGCTCTGACCTTGGGCAAGTCACTTACCCTCCTCAGGTCTCGGCAACCTCACTGCGGAATGAAGGCATTCCACTAGTTCATTGCTAAAGTCCCTTGTGTGGCTTTTTCTTGATCTCCCTCATCATCCAGCAGCACTGAGCTCAGGCACTAGTGGGTTATTTTACAGGAGGAATCTGGACAGAATGTGATTTGTTCAGCTCGAAAAGGGAAAAATTAAGGCCCTGGGGGGATTGGGAGGGGACACCCCTTGGAGTTCACTCTCCCTCCCCAGTCTTTCCCTTCCCCGTCCAAACGGCACTTGGGGTGGTCGGTCTGGAGCTCTGCAGTGCTGCTGGAGGCCACCGGCAGACCGGACTAGAGGTGTGTGTCTTCCTCCTCATCCAGGTCGTCCTTGGTCAGGTTGTCCAGAGGGACGATCCAGCTGTCCCCTAGCTCCCCGTTGAGGCTGACCACCTTCTTCTCCTGCATCTCAGAAGAGGTCTCCATCACTTCCAGTGTCGGGTTGTCATGGTAACCATTCTCCACCGTCTGCAGCTCCTCTGTTAGCCGTTGCTAGAGTGGGGAAGGTGACCAGTGAGAAGGGGGTTTCAGAGGGCTCGGAGCTTAATATAGCACATGTACCCCTCCCACTCCGGAGCCCCACTGTAGCTAAAGCAGGCCCTCATTGCTCCCCTGTGGGGCTGGCTGCTCCTGGTGGTCATTCTGGCTCTCAGCCTTCCCGGAACTAGTTTGGAACAAAGACTTGCCCCTCACCCTCACCCTGGTGGCAGACCGGTGAAGTCAGTGGAGATGGACTTTGTTCTCCAGAGTCCTCTAAGCTCTTTCGTCCCCTTCATCCCTTCCCCCAAAACCTCCTCTCCAGACACCTACTTCACCTATCGTAATGAATGGGGAAAGATCATTAAAAAATGACCTCTCTTGGGCTGGGTGACTTGAGCCCTCTCTAAGCCTCTCTAAGATGGGTACGGTGTCTCTAGAACCATCCCTGCTGCAGATAGCAGCCATCTGGCAGAGGGGCTTTCTGTCCCTCTCAAACACAACCTTGAGTGCATGCTAGAATCACCTGGGGAGCGTTTTAACAACTACACTGATGGACTCAGAGATTCTGTTTGAATTGGTGTGGGAGGCAGTCAGGCAAGGGAATTTTTTCTCAAGTTCCCCACAGTGTGCAGGCAGGAGTGAGAACCACGGGTCTGGGTGGCACCGTCATGGCGGGAATTCTAGTAAGGCAGGCGGAAAAATGTTTGGTTAGACAGGAACACCTAGACCTGCTTCTATCAATGAATCCTCAGACCAGCTCTGCAAGGAGGTTATCCCTGCTATGCAGATGAGGAACCTGATGTCCAAAGAGCTCATCTGACTGACTTTCTCAAGGTCAGGGCCAGGACTTAAACCAAATCTCCCTGACTCCAGTCTGGGCGTGGTGGCTCACACCTGTAATCCCAGCACTTTGGAAGGCTGGGGCGAGCAGATTGCTTGAGGTCAGGAGTTTGAGACCAGCCTGGCCAACATGGCGAAACCCCATCTCTACTAAAAATACAAAAATTAGGCGGGCATAGTGGTGGGCACCTGTAATCCCAGCTACTGGGGAGGCTGAGGCAGAAGAATCACTTAAACCCGAGAGGTGGAGGTTGCAGTGAGCCGAGATCTCACCACTGCACTCCAGCCTGGGTGACAGAGCAAGACACTGTCTGAAAAAAATAACAATAATAAAATAAAAAGTAAGACTTCCTGACTCCAAAGCCCACACCATGTCCTCTGCCACGCTGCCTCTGTAATGCTCCGTGGACTGAGGCGGCTGCCCATCAGGGATGGCCTCTGCCCATTAGAAAGGGTCCAGGGCCTGCTCCCTTTTCCTTTTCTGCAACTTGGGAATCACGAGGGGAGGGTTCCTCTGGTGACCTGGGCTGCTTCCTCTGTGTGGCCGCAAACAGCTGCTTACCTGGTCCTTCCTCTGGGAGAGGCGCTGGTGGCAGCAGCCATAGAGGGCCGCCACGAGGAGCAGGAAGGACGCCATGCAGACGATGGTGATGATAAGGGGCATGCTGAAGCGGTCCTCGGCCTCCTCCGGTGGCCCCTGGTCCCCCAGCTGCATGTGACTGACCCCTGCCTGCACAGGAAGTGGCAGAAAACAGTCTGGGGGCACCCTCTCTCCATCAGCCCCCCGGCTTCACTGTAGAGCCCCTCTGCTTGCAGTTTGCTGGGGTCCGTGCCACCACCCTCGTCTACATGCAGGCACGTGATGGGATTCCTCCCCCCAGAGAGAGGGTAGTAACCAGACCTCCCACAAGGGGCTTCTACTCTGTCCCAACACTTGGGGGGCCGCTTACGTCCTTTAGTTCATCCCATTTGTCCTTCAGCCGCTCGTACACATCCTTGGCAGGGAACTTAGCTGTGGGAGAGGAGGGAGACGCTGTCCAATGGCCCAGCCCAGAGAGAGGCAGTGGGGGACGGGGACTGCACCCCAAGAGAGGGACGCAGGTATCTCAGTCTCCTGAGTGTGTCTCTTGGGTGACCTGGGAGGGGGTGTGGCTTGGCAGTTCTTAGGGAACAGAAGGGGTACCACTGTGACCCACCCTCCAATGTGGCTCCTGCACGCCCCCATTCCCACCCATGCAGGCCTCAGCCTAGGCCCCCTTGTCCTCCGCCCAGGCCCCCTTGCCCTCCACGCACTGTGAATAGTGATTTCTTTGACGGCCACTGCCTGACTTCCTTGAATGCGTGCCAGCCGTATGTTGCACTCATCTTGGGTCCGGTTGAAGGTGGCTTTGACTGCTTGGCATATCAGCGTGACCAGCTTCTCATCTGGAGGGCCCCCTGCCTATGGTGGGGAGAGCGCAGGTGACTCCGCGGGAGTGTGACAGCAGCCTAGGCCTGTAGGGCTGCCCTCCAGCTCCGTCGGGACAATACTGTTGCTCTGCTAGAACCTGCCTCCCTCTCCGGCCCCAGCTGTTGCTCCATGCCGGCCAGCCAGGAGCCAAGGGTTGCACGCTGTTCTCCTGGGCCAGCTCCTGCCTCCTCTGCCTCGTTCCCATCAGCTTGTTCCCCACACTGTGTTTATCTGGTCTATGCTTGCACTTTTCATTCCTTTCACCCTAGTGCCCCTTTTTTCCCTCCAAGCTATTCGTGGATTGGGGGTCTTTTTCATCTCCATTCCTAGAAAGGGCTAGAGTGGGGGCACTGCACAGCGACCCCACCCCACAACCTGCGGGGAGACTCCAATTCCCCCTGAACTCCCATTCACCAGCCTTTCATGCCCAGTTCAGAGAAATCAGGCGAGGAGGCTGCAACTCTCAGCAGAAGGGTCTCTACCCGCAAAGCTGAAATCCACGTGCCCTTGCCCTAGGCAGAGCCTCTGGCTCTGAAGACACAGACAGGCTGACAGGGGAAGGGATCTCCACTGAGTAAGGGAACAGGTGGAATCTTGAAGCTACCCCTAGGATATCTTGGAGGAGTCTTATTTAGCTCTAAGAAGAAAGATTATGGCTGACGTGGCTTTAGGGCTGAGGATAAGGAGAGAGGTATGGGCAGCTTTTTTTACCCAGTTCTGCCGTGCCATCTAGGGGCACCCCTCCCTGGGGTTTCTCTGACCTGATTCCGGAATAAATGTCTAAGACAAAGAAAAGGACTCTAGGGATGGCTTAGCACAGAACCCATACAAACCACCCCTAAGGGTTCTACCAGAATTTCCTTAAGCTTACTCATTCCCCACCCTGACATCAGGAAGGGATCCAGGGTTTTCCATCTTCCTTTTCTAGCAAGGAAAAAAAAAAAAAATGTTTCTCACAAACAATCATACAGCCTGCCAAGCTACATCCAAAAAGAGGGTCTGAGGAATGGCTGGGCGGGCACCTGACTGTCCCCAGAGATCATCTCACGCAATGCCTGCCTTGTCCAATAAGCCCAACCCTAGGAGAACACTGACTTTTAAAACTCTGGTCAAGATGTAGGCTTTTGTAAAGTTCACTTGGAAAATGCCGGCATAATGGACACCCAAAAGAAAACAACTGCAGAAAATTCAGGCAGCATTAAAGTGTTGTAAGCCCAAATTCTCCGTCCTATTATAGACACAGTGTTTGGGTCTGTTCTAGTTCTGGTTCCTAGGGGGTGGCTGCAAACAACCGGCACTGACCGGGAGAGGGCAGCAGTGAGCCAGCCATCTCCAGCACGCGCAGCGCTCAGCAGCTATTTACCAAGTATGCACAGCGCATCCCCAGACCAAAGCCTTTGGCCCCAGAGAGACCGCCAGCCTGAAGGCTGTTCACACACTGCTATACCTCCCTCATACAGGTGCTCACACATACACACACCACCCAGACTGGAGAACTGCTGGCAGTGGCTCCTGCATTCCTGGGCCCTTTTCTCTCCCACCCATCCCGTCAGCTCCTCAGGTTAGAGGGAGAATCTCCCAGGACTGTTCGTCCATCAAGGCTCTCAGATAGTCCACAGACCGGGAAATGTGAAGCCACAGACGATTAAAGCCGAGAGACTCAGGCAGACTACACCTCTCATCTTCTTTTTTTTTTTTTTTTCCTGTAGAAACGGAGTCTCCCTATGTTGCCCCGGCTGGTCTTGAACTTCTGGCCTCAAGCAAACTTCCTGCCTCAGCTTCTCAAAGTGTTGGGATTACAGGTGTAAGCCACCACACCTGGCCTCACCTCTCGTTTTCAACTGAGACATCTAAAACCCAAAGAGATCAACTCGCCAAAGTCACTCCCAGAACTAAGGGCAAACAGGAACTAGGATCAGGGTCCCTCAACTCAGCATACTGGGAATAGTCACACAGTGAAAACCGAGGAAACCGGGGGGCGAGGGGGTTCAGTCCTGTGGGTGTGTCCTGACTTAGAGAAGTCTAAACCTCGGTCTGTCACTCTGTAAGATGGGAAAGGACCACTTCCTACTAGGAAGAAATGAGGGCCAGAAAGCGAATGCGCCTTAGAAATACGCTTATAAATGCACTTAGAAAGAACATGCATTCCCTCTCCCTCCCTCAGCCCTGCTGCGAGCCTCAGATCAGCGAGCTACTCACACAGAGGGTGTTTCCTGTGAGGTTCAGGATGAGGAGCTTCTCACTCAGCATCTCAGGAGCCTCACACTTGGTCTGCAAGAAGCCACTGAGATTAAGGTTTGGGTTCATAGTCAGGGAATCTTTGACACTTCCCCCCAACTAAGGGGTGACCCAGATAGGAAGGAGTTCATGGCAAGCTGGAGGCATGGCTGGACCCATTCCAGAACCAGGTATGTCCTGGCTGCGTGGCTTGAGGGCAGCCCAAACCAGGACCAGGCTAACCAGGGAGAGGGAGGAGCGAACGGGTAAGTGCTGCTCAAAGCCCCAGCCAGGGGCCCTGGGTTGGAGGAAAGAACAGAAAAGCTTGTCTGAAAGCCCCTTCTACCTGAGTCTGGGTTCTCAGACTTGCCCCACGCCCGCCGGAGTTACCCAGTCACTCCCATGAGCCAAGGTGGGAGACGGTGTTTTGGGGTATCGGTGGGTCGTTGATGCTGCCGTGGGGCTGGAGCTCATGGTCTCTGGCAGGGGAGACATTCTCAATGCTGTCGTCGGGCTTGTGGGCTGCACTGTCCCCTTGGAGGAAGGGGCCATAGAGCTGGCTGGCATCTGGCTGGAGGTCTGTTCAGTTCTTTGCAAGATAACTGATGGCGCTGTCATTGGGAAAACGAGGGTAATGGGAAAAGATGAGTGCACCCTCGTGAGAAGAGGACAGTCTTTTCTCGCGCTAATAGTTTTCCCAAGTTCTTTAGTCTTACTTCCCACAGAGACGGAAGCAGCGGACTGACTCCTATGACAAGCCAGTGGAATAACCCGGCAAAGGAAGTCACAGCAGCTGCAGTGAACATTCACCAACCACTTACTGTGTGCAAGGGACCAAGTGCTTCAAAGGTACTTTCCTACTGAATCCTCATAACAACCCTCTGGGGGAGGAATCGTCACCGTCCCTATTTCATAAACAAGGAAACTGAGGCTCCGAGGAGCTCAGTGATTTGCCCGAGTTCCCATGCCAACAAGTGGCAGGGCAGGGATTCGAATCCAGGATTATCTCAGCCGGAGCCCACACTCCTGTGTGGCACCCTCCTGTAGAGTGGTGGCCTGCTGACTTCAGACCATATGCTGCTGATACGCAGCCACATCACCAGGGAGCACTCAGAAATTCTGGGTCCACAGATCTGAGATGGGTCATGATCCTAAGGCTCATGATCCACAGGTAGATTTTGAAATTGATTTACTAGGTTAAGACCAGCTCTTATAAATAAATAAATAAATAAATAAATAAATAAATAAATAAATAAGTAAGTAAGTAAGTAAGTATTGGCCAGGCACAGTGGCTCACACCTGTAATCCCAGCAATTTTGGGAGGCCAAAGTGGGCAGATCACCCAAGGTCAGGATCTATTCCATACCTGTTTATTTTTGAGATGGAGTCTCTCGCTCTGTCACCCAGGCTGGAGTGCAGTGGCACAAACTCTGCTCACTGCAACCTCCACCTCCGGGTTCAAGCAATTCTCCTGCCTCAGCCTCCTGAGTAGCTTTACAGGCGCCCACCACCACACCCAGCTAATGTTTGTATTTTTAGTAGAGACAGGGCTTCGCCATGTTGGCCAGCCTCGTCTCGAACTTCTGACCTCAGGTGATGCACCTGCCTCAGCCTCCCAAAGTGCTGCGATTACAGGCATGAGCCATCATGCCCTGTAATCAGGCCCTGAAAAGTTTCTTGGTGCTTGAAGAAAGCCAGGCATTACTTACGTGGGGTGGTGATCATCCCCGAGCTTGTGAAGGTGTGGCCAGGGCTAGCCACAGTGCTTGAACTGCTTGAACTGCTTGAAGCTGTCGTAAGATGGTCATGTCCCGAGCGTGTTGGGGTGGCCACAGGATGCGTCGAAGTGGGTTGTGAGGGGCTGACTGGATTTGTAGGGTGATGGGTGGTTGGATGTTCTGCCTTAGTGGATGAGAGGTCTGTGGTCACACTGTGGCTGCGTTGACCCCCAGAGTTAGTTGTATTTTCTGCTCCATTCTGGCTGCTTGTGGTGAAAGGTTTCACTGTGGTCGTGGAGATTGCAACTGTAGTGGCGTCTGCACCTTGCGTGCTCCTGGAGCCCTTGTTGGCGGTAGTAGTGTTGTCTGAGCAGCATCTTGTAGTCACGGTAGTGGTGACCGGGCCTGAGGTTTGCGGAACCTGGGTTGTAGTCCCCGGTGAGTCACTGGACACACCACGGGTGCTCGCCGTGGTCGGGGCCGAGGTGTTCATGGCCTTGGAAGTGGGGACTGTGCTCTGCTGGACTGTAGCTGTAGTGGAGACACTGGATGCTGAAGTCAGGTCTTGCTTGACAGTGGTTTCCATTGTTGTGCTAGATGGGTTCTTAGTAGTCGAGGCTGCTGTTTGCAAAGACAACACAGAATGGAGTTAGGGCTGGGAGACTTCCTCACCACACTTCTCCAGCTCTTCCCCAGGATTCAGAGGTCTTGCTCGCAGCCCTGCCGTCTGCCTTGCTGAAGGCCTGGGTCCTTGGTAAATCCCGAATTTTCTGAGGTTCAAGAAACCTCTAAGCGGGCAGCTTGGAGTGCAGCAGGGTCAGAAAAGCGAAATGCTGCTGAAGGGGAGACCAGGCCAGCAAGGCCCACCACACATGGAGGCTGTCGTGCACACCTTGCCCTCCCCGTCCGGCCCCACGCACATCCCCCTTAAGTTTCTCAATATGCTACCCCAGAACCAGCTCCTCCCCAGCGCCCAGGCACATGGCCCACAGAAAATTCCACAGACTAATGCTTCCTGAACTGCCCTGGCCTTGTTCTGAGCTTAAGCAAAAAAAGACATGGGCCCTGTTCTCATGGAAGTTAAATCTAGGAGAAACTGATGATAAACTGAAATTACACAAATTACTATTTCAGTACTAGGTGAGCTGTGCCAAGAAAGAAAGGCCGAGTGCCCAGACTGCATGCGGCATGGCGGCTTCACCTGCCATTTCTTGAGGAAATGGGTTTTGTGTCAGGCAGTGGAGACACAATGGTGAACACGACACAGAGAGTTGTACCCTCGAGGCGCTTACACTCTGGTGGAGAGGCAGAGACTAAACACGTGGACAGAGCACGGAGGAAGTGAGGAAGGAAAGGATGCAGAGGCGAGCAGGGAGGGACCATGTCGAGTGAGGAAAGGAAAGGCATCTCTGCAGTGACAGTTAAGCTAAGACCTGAAGGGTAACAAGGAGAATGCTTTGTGAAGAATAAGAGGAAAAGTGTCCCTGGCAGAAGGAACAGAATCTACAAAGCCCCCGAGTAGGGAAAGGAGCTGAAAGAAGACAAGCAGGAATGGAGTTGGGTGAGGAGGCGTCAGGCACAGGGCTGAGAAAATACAGGGTCTTATGACAGTGACAGCAACTGAATGTCCAAACCAGACATTTTTGAGAATAAAAGGCTCTCTTAAAAATCACATTCGTCCAAGTGCAGTGGCTCATGCCTATAATCCCAGCACTTTGGGAGGTTGAGGCAGGCAGATCACTTGAGGTTGAGGAGTTACAGACTAGTCTGGCCAATGAAGAGAAACCCCGTCTCTACTAAAAATACAAAATAAATCAGCCGGGTGTGGTGGTGCAGCCTGTAGTCCCAGCTACTCAGGAGGCTGAGGCAGGAGAACCGCTTGAACCCGGGAGGCAGAGGTCGCAGTGAGCTGAGATGGTGTCACTGCACTCCAGCCTAGGCGACAGAGCAAGACTCTGTCTCAAAAAAATAAAAATAAAAAAATCATATCCTACGTAGAATGAGACATAAGTTCATCCTCCTCAGAGGCCAAAACGCAGATTCCAGATTTTATTCTTGATGCAAAAAAGCAGCCACTGAAGGCATTAAAGCAAGGAAGTTTTATAGGATGACTTACAGAGAAACCTGTTCCTGCTGCTTTGGGGAAGGCAGACTGGAAAGAAGAGCGTGTGGAAGAGGGAAGAGAAGTTAGGAGGCAATTGCAGTGATCCAGATGGAATGAACAGCGTTGGCCACAGGAAGCTATTGACACTGGAGACAAAAGGCAGATAGCGTAAAGACTGTTTTGGAGATCAACTGCTTGCTGATGTCCTAAGTGAGGGAAGAGGAGAATCTACGTTGATTCCTAGTTTTCTGTCTGGAGCAGAAGGGAGTGGTGGGAAGGGGGCTGCTGGCTGCATCCCGTTCTCTGTACCAGCCAACACCCATACCATTTCTCTATATTTGGGAGTTCTGCACCCCATGAGACTTGATGGCAGCAGAATCTGCCTCCTATGGCAATGCTCCTATGAAAATGCCAGCTCTTTGCCTTGCCAGCCTCCCCTGGGATGAGCATAAGCAGGTGGCAGTGCCACCATGAATGAGCAGTCTCATTCCAGCCGTGAGGGGCTCTGCAGGCAAGAGTGGTGACATCATGCATGGAGGTGAGGCCAAGCAGGCCAAGCACTCATCCCGGGCCGCAGCGCCACCTGGTGCTTGGCATGGGTAAGCAGCGCTGGCCTCCCTGGATCACTTCTACAGCCTGGCTTGGGTGTTGTTCAAAGTAGCTCTGAATGTTGTGGCCTCCAGCAATCCCAGCTACTCCATACACTGGACAGTATCCAAAATCTTTTACACACACATTTTGCTACTGAAAAGCAGAAATGTTTATCAGGAGTAGCTGCCGGCAGCAAGACTTCAGGGATTGGTTGTCAGGCCTTACTGGGGACAAACGGCAGTCAAAATTCTGCAAGTATTAAGGAATACTTGCAAGTGTCCCGTGACATCTCAAGGATAAGCAGTGACATTATCACCTCTAATCTAAAGTGAAGTGCCCAGGAAGTGGCTTTGGTGTGGCCCAGTGGCTGCTGCCAGAGTATGAAAGGCACACTCACCAAATCTGTTTTAAAAAGCAATACAGGCTGGGCGTGGTGGCTCACACCTGTAATCCCAGCACTTTGGGAGGCCAAGGCAGGTGGATCACCTAAGGTCAGGAGTTTGACACCAGCCTGGCCAACATGGTGAAACTTCGCCTCTACTAAAAATACAAAAATTAGCCAGGTGTGATGGCGGGTGCCTGTAATCCCAGCAACTCAGGAGGCTGAGGCAGGAGAATAACTTGAACCTGGGAGGCAGAGGTTGTAGTGAGCTGAGATCATGCCACTGCACTCCAGTCTGGGTGACAGAGTGAAACACGGTCTCAAAAAACAGAAAAACCAAAAAAAAGCAGTGCAATGTGAGGGTTTGACAGGCATTTTTTCTTCTTAGTAGTTCATAAAATAACAGTGTTTCTTACTATTGATGGTATCATAGTGTCATCTGGCAAGATACTAGATTGCAAAGGGACTATATCAGCGTATTTGGGGAATTAAGGAATATGTGGGATGATTTTTTTGTTTTGTTTTGTTTGTGAGACAGGATCTTGCTCTGTTGCCCAGGCTGGAGTACAGTGGCACAATCAGGACTCACTACAGCCTTCACCTCCCAGGCTCAATCAGTCCTCCCACCTCAGCCTCCGAGTAGCTGAGACCACAAGCACGCACCACCACACCCAGCTAATTTTTTTTATAATTTGTAGAGACAAGATCTCGCTATAATGGCCAGGCTGGTCTCAAACTTCTAGGCTCAAGTGATCCTCCAGCCTCGGCCTCCCAAAGTGCTGGGATTACAGGTGTGAACCACAGCACCCAGCCCTGGATGGTTGCTTCTTACAATGGTGAACAGCTTAAAACAGGATTTCTCAACTCTGAAACTACTGGCATTTTGAACTGGATATTTCTTGTTATGGGAAGTTGTCCTATGCATTATACACAGAACGCTTAGCAACATTCCTGGCCTCTACCTATTAGATGCAAGTAATACACATGCACGCCCCTTTCCAGTTGTAACCACGAAAAATGTCTCCAGATATTGCCAAATGTCTCCTGAGGGAGACAAAATCACTGCCAGTGAAAACTACTGGTTTAAAGAAAGAGAACAACAAATTCAAATTCCTAAATCCTCCTGTGAAAGCACAGACTGAAAACCAGAGACTTTCCAAGAACACATTCAAGGAGTCTCTTTGTTTGCAGCTGAAGGGCTGAGACAGCCAAAAGACTTTAAAAGCTTGATTCCATGAGTTGCCGAATTACGGTGTTAACTTAATTCATAACCTCACCAGGTCTCTTATGTGAAAATAGAACCTAGAGAATTTGGGTTTTTTTTTGAGATGGAGTTTCGCTCTTGTTGCCCAGGCTGGAGTGCAACGGCGCAATCTCAGCTCACTGCAACCTCTGCCTCCCAGGTTCAAGCTATTCTCCTGCCTCAGCCTCCCGAGTAGCTGAAATTACAAGCTCATGCCACCATGCCCAACTAATTTTTTGTATTTTTAGTAGAAATGGGGTTTCACCATCTTAGCGAGGCTGGTCTCGAACTCCTGACCTCAGATGCTCCGCCCACCTTGGCCTCCCAAAGTGCAGGGATTACAGGCGTGAGCCACCATGCCTGGCCAACTTAGAGAATTAAATGGTGACATGAGAGGGTGTAGATGAGTCAGACTACCCGTAAATCTCCATCTTCAATGGAATTCACTTGCCAGGAAGCGCTACCACTGCTCTCCTGTAAGATTCTCAATAACCTCACTTGAGCTTATTGGCACCTAAAACCGAATCTCATCATGATCCCCACCGCTCTTTCTTTTCTTCAAACCTATAACAAGAGTCAGATTCCAGCATGTCCCAGGAGGAAAAACACAGACTCTGACCTAGGAGAAGGCTCACACACTAAAAATATCTACAAAAAAACTTGCAAATACTTATGGATATTTACCATAAGGGTGCTGTATCAAAAGGAGGATGATCATAATTTTACATCAGGCTGAATTATGGGTACGCATACCATAGGTTTTGGATCCAATATACTGACTCCAGCAGCTACAGGTAGTTCTCATTGCTTTCTTAGTTGGATGACTGAAACCTGGACTCAATGGAAATCCACATTAAATAAAGCTGAGTTGTCAGAAATACCCTGGAACAATGCATAGGAAGAAATGCAAAGTCTTGGCTGGGCACGGTGGTTCACGCCTGTAATCCCAGCAATTTGGGAGGCCAAGTTGGATGAATCACGACGAGGTCAGGAGTTCAAGACAAGCCTGGCCAACATGGTGAAACCCCGTCTCTACTAAAAATACAAAAATTAGCCGGGCGTGTTGGTGCACACCTGTAATCCTGGCTACTCAGGAGGCTGAGGCAGTAGAATTGCTTGAACCCGGGAGATTGCACCACTGCACTCCAGCCTGGGGCACAGAGTGACACTCTGTCTCAGGGGGGAAAAAAAAAAAAAGGCAAAGTCTTGGAAAGACAGAATGTTTATCATGTCTGTCCTGCTCACTCATGCTCTGGTGTGTCATGAGAACTCAAATGACACTCCCTTTACAAGGCTTTGGGCAACATAATTCATGACTTCTAAGATTTACATCTTTCCGTGTCTCTGAAATGAGAATGTATTATAAATAACACTTTGACTGTGGTGCTTTTTCTTTTTTTTCGAGACAGGGTCTTGCTCTGTCACCTAGGTTGTAGTGCAGTGGCATGATCTGGGCTCACTGAAGCATCAAACTCCGGGGCTCAAGTGATCCTTCCGCCTCAGCTTCCCAAGTAGCTGGGAGCACAGGTGTGCACTATGACACCTGAGAAATTTTGCAGAGACAGGATCTCCCTATGTTGCCCAGGCTGGTCGTGAACTCCTGTGCTCAAGTGATCCTCCTACCTTGGCCTCCCAAACTGCTGGGATTACAGGTGCGAGCCACCATGCCTGGCTTTTTTTCTAAGTGGTTCATAAAATAATAGTGCATCTTATAACTGATGGTGGCTTGGATTTGATTACATCTGGGATATTGTTAAGAGGACTATTCACATGTTCTGAGAACTCTGTGGCTGTCCTTCACTGGTCAGGTATGTTAATAGGAAATGCTGCTGATTTCAGTGGGGATGGACACCAGGTTCCTTGGTGTAGAGAAAATAATAGAATTTCATTTCCAGGAAAAAAGGTGTGTGTGCTTCCACAGTGGGCAGCAAGACCAGCGTGGCGATCACAATGGTGTAACCAAGGCTATTTCGAGCAGCAGCTAAGAGCTTATGTGCTCTTTCGGATCAGAATGGTTGGGCAGCTCACTGACTTCCTAGGTGTAGGGTCCACAAACTGGGAACTGTGTTGATTCACGATAGAGAACGCAGCCACTTAACCAGGTCCCAGAACTCAATGTTTTCACGGACTCAGTGTTCCTTGAATGAATCGTGCATTTCTTTCCTATGGCTGCGTTAACAAATGACTACAAACTAGGTGGCTACAGACAACATAAATATATTCTCTCACGGTTCTGGATGCTAGACGTCCAAGACTGGCAGGGGCAAGCTCCCTCCAAAGGTAGCAGGGAAGACTCTTTTCCTGCTTCTTATCAGCAATCCTGGCTGCTCCTTGGCTTGTAGCTGTGTCACTGCGATCTCTGGCTCCATCAACACATGACCTTCCTCCTTGCATAACTCTCCTTTTTTTTTTTTTTTTGAGATGGAGTCTCTGTCTCCCAGGTTGGAGTGCAATGGCACGATCTCCACTCACTGCAACCTCCGCCTCGTGGGTTCAAGCAATTCTCATGCCTCAGCCTCCCAAGTACCTGGGACCACAGGTGTGTACCACCATGCCAGGGTAATTTTTGTATTTTTAATGGAGATGTGGTTTCACCATGTTAGCCAGGCTGGTCTCGAACTCCTGACCTCAGGTGATCCGCCTTGCTTGGCCTCCCGAAGTGCTGGGATTACAGGCTGGGATTATAGGCGTGAGCCACCGAGCCCGGCCACATAGCTCTCCTCTTATAAGGATAGCAGTCATTGGATTTAGAGCCCTCCCTAATCCAGTATGACTTCATCTTAACTTGATTACATCTGCAAAGACCCTATTTCTAAATAAGGTCACCTGCACATGTACCAGGTACCAGAGATTAGGACCTGAACATGTCTTTTTGGGGGGGAATGCCATTTGCTCTCCTAATCTGCTCTCCTACATCCTCGTATAAAAACCAGGAGTCTTTCAAATATTAGAAATTAATTCTGTCTGCTTTAAAGAGAAAGTAAATCTATTAAAAAGATAGTGCGTTGGCTAATAAAACACTCGAGGTGACTAAAGAATCAAGCATAAGTCAGAAACAGTGCTCAAGACCTCTTCTCCTGAGCTGGTCTGCTGAGGCCATCACTTCTACCACCATCAAGCATCAGCAGTTCGCACCACTGGCAACGTTAGTGTTGGATACTGGATTTTATTGGGGATGAGAGTGTTTAAGGATGCTGTCCGTAAGAGGTCTTTCCATTTACTTTTATGACTGGCACCATGGGGAATCCCTGGGGTTCTAGCCATATTCCTTCCTGCTTCATTATTTAGCCACATGTAGGGTTCACACTAAGTCTGATTAAATTGAACAGGCCACTGATTCTGCTGTAGAGTGAGCTCCTTGGTAAAGCCTATGGTCTGTGGGGTAATTGTGATGGTGAATAAAGCATCCTGGGAGTCCAGAAACGGCGCTGCTGACAAGAAACGTGGCAGCCTGGAGGTACATGCAGGTCTGGAACGGGCCGCCCTCCACCACGGCCACTTGGCCACGGGTCCACAGCGCCATCATTAGGCGATGGAGAAAGAAACTGATATGCAGAAGGGATCATCTTGCCCATCTGATTACCCAGAACCTTCTCCAGAGCCAGGCAAACATCCTCACACTCCAGACCTATCCCTGCGGGTCCCCCCACATGCCTGCCTAACCTTCCGAGTCACACTGATTCTCCACTGCTGTTCCTTCTGAGTTCCCTAGCATTGCTTTAAAAATCATTAGCTCCTGCCGATGAATCTGTTCAGAACCTCGCCTCAGTGGACCTTTCCTTCAAAAACAAAAGACCAGGAAATGTATTCTTTAAAGTCCTGGTCATTGGGAGAATTTTGTTTCTACACCACCCTTCAGGATCCCCCCTAAATAGAGCTTTTCTCCTGTCACCGTCCACTTTTGGCTGGTACTAGCATATTACCCCAAATCATATAAAACCAGGCTTGGCTTTTTCACTCCTCATTCAGCTGATCACAGGGAACTAATTCTCTTAGAGACCTTTAGGTATGGGTGGCGGCAGGAACAGGCATTCTGAGGGTGTGAGCCACGCTGCAATTTCCATTGTCCTCCTTTAGGACCAACCCAGGCCTGGTCCTCTATCTACCACCTTCAGTCTGACAATGGAAAGCCACAAAACAAACCTAAAGAAAAAAATGGAAGAATGAAAGAACAACCAAAGAAATAGAAAGCAAAATACAATAGCAAATATCAAAATCAAAAACTGGTTTTATTAAACGGGCTCATAAAGTACCAAAAAGTCTTTGGAGAAGTTGATCAAAAGGGAAAAAAAAATCCAAAGGCATAAGTAAACAATGTGAGGTACAAAAATAATAATAGATATTTAAAGCATAATACCTTATGGGCAAATACTTATAAATTTGAAGCAGATGAGATAGACAAATTTCTTTCTCTTTTTTGAGACAGGGTCTCACTCTGTCCCACAGGCTGGAGTGCAATGATGTGATCTTGGCTCATTACAACTTCCTGGGGTCAAGCAATCCTCCTACTTCAGCCTCCTGGGTAGCTGGGATACAGGCATGTACCACCACACCCAGCTAAAATTTTTGTATTTTTTGTAGAGAGAGGGTTTCACCATGTTGCCCAGGCTGGTCTCAAACTCCTGGGCTCAAGGGATCCATCTGCCTCAGCCTCCCAAAGTGCTGGGACGACAGATATGAGACACTGTGCCCTGCCACAAATTTCTTGGGAAAAGGAAAAGCTTACCAGAGTGACTCAAGGAAAATGGAAATAATCATTTATCCTATAATCATAAAGAAATTGAGCCTTTCCAACTTGGGTACGATAAAATGGCTCCTGCGAAGAAGGGTGGTGAGAAGAAAGGCCATTCTACCATCAACGAGGTGGTGACCGAGAATGTACCATCAACAATCCCAAGAGCATCCTGGAGTGGGCTTCAAGCAGCATGCCCCTCAGGTACTCACAGAGATCCAGAAATTTGCCATGAAGGAGATGGGAACTCCAGATGTGCGCATGGATACCAGGCTCATCAAAGCTGTCTGGGCCCAAGGAATAAAGAATGTCCCATACCTATCTATCCCTGTGCGGTTGTCCAGGAAACAGGATGAAGATCCACCAAACAAGCTCTATACTTTGGTTACCCACATGCCTGTTACCACTTTCAAAAATCTATAGACAGTCAATGTGGATGAGAAGTAACTGCTGACTGTCAAGTACACCAAATAAAGTTATAAAACCACAAAAAAGGGAAAAAAAAAGAAATTGAATAGTTACTTTTATCATAAAGAAACTCCAAAACAGGATTCAAAGATCAAATCATTCTGGCCTTACATGAATGAACTTTCTATAGCACAGTCTATTCTGCTCTAATATGTGTCTGTAAAAGGAATTGTTTCATATACAGTTGTCCATCCACAAAACATGAAAAGCACAAACCAAAGAAAAAGACTGATACATTTAGCATCAAAGTTAAGAATTTGTGTTCATCAAAAGAAACAATAGGACTTCCAGTTTCAGCTAATGAGAGCAGACTAGAAAGAACTTTGCTCCTACTCTGACTACAAGAAAAAAGCTGAGAGGCTGGAGATGGTGGCTTACATGTGTAATCCCAGCACTTTGGGAGGCTGAGGCGGGTGGATCACTTGAGGTCAGGAGTTCGAGGTTAGCCTGGCCAATATGGTGAAACCCCATCTCTACTAAAAATACAAAAATTAGCCAGGCGTGGTGGCGGGCGCTGGTAATCCCAGCTACTCAGGAGGCTGAGGCAGGAGAATCACTTGAACCCAAGAGGCGGAGGCTACACTAAGCTGAGATTGTGCCACTGCACTCCAGCCTGGGTGACTCCATCTCAAAAAAAAAGACTCCGTCTCAAAAAAACAAAAAGAAAAAAAGAAAAAGTTGAGAAGCCAAAAAGTTATGACTTTTCTTGAGCCCCGAGGTCATGAAGAAAACAACCCTAAAAAGTGGAGACGGATGGACAACTGCAGGGAGCAACCCGACCAGGGCACTTGCTTTACCTGGGACGTGGGCAAAGTTCAGTAAGAAGATTAAGGCCAATTTTTTTTTTTTTGAGAAGGAGTCTTGCTCTGTCACCCAGGCTGGAGTGCAGTGACATGATCTCGGCTCACTGCAACCTCTGCCTCCAAGGTTCAAGTGATTCTCCGGCCTCAGCCTCCTGAGCAGCTGGGCGTATAGGCACACACCACCATGCTCAGTTGTATTTTTAGTAGAGAAGGGGTTTCACCATGTTGGTCAGGCTGGTCTCGAACTCCTGACCTCGTGATCCACCCACCTTGTGCTGATCCCAAAGTGCTGGATTACAGACGTGAGCCACCGCACCCAGCTGATTAAAGACAAATTTTAAATGAGTTTCTAAAAGCTGTGGATGAGTTCGTATGAAAATGTGAAGCCCTATGAGCTGTAGGCTTGTCAGGTCCACAACACAGGGCAGTTTACTCCTAGGAACCCCATCAGGTGTTCACAGGAAGCCTTGAAAAAGCAACCCCTTATGGGTGGGGCTGGCTGGGGAAAGAAACAGCCGGTGCTGAAACTCCATACCCTCCACATCACTATAGGGCAGGAAAAAAGCCTTTCAGGTGGAGGTCAACAAAATCTCCGGCCTGAGGGCACTGGCGGAAACCTCCCACAGCCAGGGAAGAGAACAGGAAAAATAAAACAGCTCCTTACACCTGAAGCTAAACCCAGCTGCAACATCTAGGTAAGAGGTGGGAATGGGAGTGAAGGCCACACCCTCAAGCTCAGCTTCCCAGTGCCTGAGGGACACTTAAACAGAACATCAGGAAATGGTCCCCTCCCCTGTTCTACAAGGCCAGCAAGTATGAAGTAAAAAATAACAGTGGAGCAGCAGGGCGCAGTGGCTCACGCCTGTAATCCCAGCACTTTGGGAGGCCAAGGCGGGTAGATCACCTGAGGTCAGGTGTTCGAGAACAGCCTGGCCAACACAGTGAAACCCATCTCTACTAAAAATACAAAAAATTAGCCAGGCATGGTGGCACGTGCTGTAGTCCCAGCTACTCAGAAGGCTGAGACGGGAGAATCGCTTGAACCCAGGAGGTGGAGGTTGCAGTGAGCCGAGATCGTGCCACTGCACTGCAGCTTGGGCAACATGGTGAGGATGCATCTCAAATAAAAACAGTGGAATACAGCTGTGGGGAGCTGTAAAAGGCAGACTATCTGAGGAGCAGCAAACAAGGATGAGCTACAGCCAAGCAAGGACCCACAGAGATATTACTGGAGGACTTTGCAGCCCCGGGTGCAGCAAAGGTATCCACAGCAACAACAAATTATAAGCCCAGCCTAACTTGTGCCTTGATTAACATAAACTTTCACACTAAAGACACAGCAAAAGAAAAGCCACACAGTAGGCAGCCGCCAATCTACTTCTATCTACGGACTCACCTATTCTGGAGAGTTCACGTAAATGGGATCAATCACTATGTGGTCTTCTGTGACTGGCTTCTTTCACTTTGATGTGTTTTCAAGCTTTTCTCTTTCACTTTTGTTTGCCTGGTTCATCCATGCTAGCATGTGTCCGTTCCTTACTTCTTTGTATTGCTAAATGATATTTCATAGTATGGAGCTTCCATTTTTGTTCATCCATTCATCAGCTGATGAACATTTGGGTTGTTTCAACCCTTGGACTGTTATGAATAATGCTGCTATGTGTACAAGTTTTTGTGTGACCATGTTTTCATTTCCCTTGGGTATATACCTAGGAGTGGAATTGCTAGGTCATATGGTAACTCTTTATTGAGTATTTTGAGGGAGTGCCAAGCTATTTTCCAAAGCGGCCGCCCCATTTTACATGTCAATCAGCAATTGTTTTGTTGAGTCCAGTTTTTCCAGATCCTTGCCAACAATTATCATCTTTTCCATTATTGCCATTTTAGTGGGCATGAAGTAGTATCTCATTGTGGTTTTAATTTTTATTTCCCTGATGACTAATCAAATCTAGCACTACATAGAAAGGACATCATGACCAAGTGAGGCTCATCATGGACAGTTCAGTATTTGAAAAATCAATCAGTGCAATTCAACACATTAAGAAGCNTCATGGACAGTTCAGTATTTGAAAAATCAATCAGTGCAATTCAACACGTTAAGAAGCAAAATAAGAAAAACCGTATGATTATCTTCATATTTGCAGAAAAATCATCTTTTTTTTTTTTTTTTTTTTGAGACAGAGACAGCCTCACTCTGTCACCCAGGCTGGAGTGCAGTGGTGCAATCTCAGCTCACTGCAACCTCCGCCTTCCGCATTCAAGCAATTCTCCTGCCTCAGCTTCCCAAGTGGCTGTGATTACAGGTGCACGCCGCCAGGCCCAGCTAATCTTTTGTATTTTAGAAGAGACGGGGTTTCACTGTGTTGCCCAGGCCAGTCTCAAACTCCTGAGCTCAGAAAATCTACCCGCCTCGACCTCCCAAAGTGCTGGGATTACAGGCGTGAGCCACCGCGCCCGGCCCATCTAACAAAATTTAACATCCATTCATGATTTAAAACAAAACAAAACCTTTCAGCAAACCAGGAATAGTAGGGAACTTCCCTCACCTAATTAGTGATGTCTCCAAATAAACCTACAGCTAACATCATACTTAATGGGAAGAGACCGAACGCTTTGCTATGAAGTTTGAGAACAAAGCAAGGATGTCCTCTCTTTCCACTCCTATTGAACATTGTACTGTGAGTCCTACCGGGTTCAATAGGAAACACACACACACACACACACACACACACAGAGAGAGAAAACAACAAAGAAAACTCAACAATAAAAACCCAATATTTTAAAACAGGCAAAAGATCTCCAAGGAAAAATTACCAAAGAAGATATACAGATGGCAAATAAGCATATGAAAAGATGCTCATCATTAGTCATTAGGCAAATTCAAATTGAAGCTCCAGTGCAGCACCAATATTCCTATTGGAATAGCTAAAATCAAACAAACTGACAAAACCAAACGCTAAACAGGATCTCTCATACATGGCTGGTCGGAATGCACAGTGGTACAGATAATTTGGAAAACGGTTTAGCAGTTTCTTTTGAAGTGAAGCAAACAATTATTATATGACCCAGCAATTCTACTCTTATTTACCTACACGAAATGAAAACCTATAGTCACACAAAAACCTACATGCAAATGTTTACAGCAGTTTTATTTACAATCACCCAAAACTGAGAACCACCGGGATATTCTTCAGCAAGTGAATGGATATTATATAGCCATATAATGACTACTCAGCAATAAAAAGGAATAAACTAGTGATTCATGTGACAGCATATATAAGATTTAAATACATTTTGCTAAGTGAAAGAAGCCAAAAGTCTGCACAGCATGATTCCATTTTGATTTTATAGATAGGGCAAAATGATAGGGAAAGAAAACAGATCAGTGGACACCAGAGGTTGAGAGAACTGGGAGGAACGGACTCCTCAGCTCCATACAAGGTTATTTTTAGGACAGTGAGTGATGCACAAGAATCCACAAGACTCTGCATTTCTTGAAACCCAAAGATTTGTGTACTCCAAGAATTAACTTTACTTAATGCCAATTTAGAAAAATAATCACCTCGGATGTCCAGGAAATCCTAGGATGTAATGGAGACTACAAAAATCAATTTAACTATATTCTAAAGGTATAACATGGCCAGACGCAGTGGCTCACACCTGTAATCCCAGCACTTTGGGAGGCCGAGGCAGGCGGATCACCTGAGGTCAGGAGTTCAAGACCAGCCTGGCCAACATGGCGAAACTCCGTCTCTACCAAAACAAAACCAAACAAAACAAAATACAAAAATTAGCCAGGCACAGTGGTGCATGCCTGTAATCCCAGCTACTCGGGAGGCTGAGGCAGAACTGCTTGAACTGGGAGGCAGAAGTAGCAGTGAGCCGAGATCGTGCCATTGCACTCCAGCCTGGGAGACAATAGATAAACTCTGTCTCAAAAAAAAAAAAAAAAAAAGGTATAACATAACCTCGCTAAAGGGGGTGGAGAACAAGAGTTGACCTAAACAACTCTAGAAGAGTTTTTTTTTTTTCAGTTTTCTTTTTTTAACTAGATACTGTAACAAAAGAACTGCATATAAACAGTGTATTTTAAGTAATAAGAATGTTTCTTACAAGGGCATGTCAATTTCAAACCTACTTTACATGTATACTAACAATTAAACAATTAATTAATGAACAAATAATTAAACAAATTATAGATAACATAAGCCAGGTTTCTAACTGTTGGAGAAAGAAGTTACAAGTAAGTAAACAGGTGGAGAGGATGCTAGCCCTGCGATGCTTGATGAGAGACAGCGGATGTCAGTCAGTCAGAACTCATGTTTCAATAGACAAATAGATGATAGATGAGGAAATGAATACATAGTTAACAAATGTCTATTTCCCAGCTCTGTCCACTCAGAGCATCTAGAAGCAGAGACATACCAGTAGCATAGGGTACACCCAGGGTCCATATTTGGTTTCTGATACCATTCTACAAAAAAAGGAACCAAGGCTCCTTGGAGAAAGGGCTTGATTCTAGTGCTGATACAGGGAAAATGCAAAATGAGCCTGAAACATCTTGTAATGTCAGAAAGTAAAGAAGTGCTAAAAAAAAAAAAAAAAAAAAGGAAGAGGAAGGCAAGTTCAACCTGAAAGACCTGAAAGAGGGTCAACAGGAAAGAGCTCATAATGGCCAAACCTGGAACAATTTGAGCAACAAAACAAGAAAGATTGGATTGGAACCCCAAGAATAAAATAAATATCCATGAGTCTAATCTGATAAATAAATGATTAAATAAATAAATCATCCTTACAGTGGTATTCCAAAAAATTGTAGATATGCCCCGAAAACTTCTATACTTAAGAAAACAGCCCAATAGAAAAATAAAAGAATTATACGTGCATTTTTCAGAAAAAAATGGCACAAACAGCCTAAGAACATCTGAGAATATTAGTAATGAGGGAAATGCAAAATAAGAAAGAATTTTCTTTTCATACCCATCAGATTGACAAACATTTTCAAGTCAGTAAGAAGGGGTAGCAAGAATATGCAGTAGTGTAAATTGGTTGAAACACTTTGGAAAAGAGTGTGGCATTATCAAAGAAAGTTAGACATGCGCATATTGTTCAATCCACAACTTCCTTTTTTTTTTTTTTTTTTTTTGAGAAGTCTGTTGCCCAGGCTGGAGTGCTGTGGCATGATCTCAGCTCACTACAGCCTCCGCCTCCTGGGTTCAAGCAATTCTCCTGCCTCAGCCTCCCTAGTAGCTGGGATTACAGGTGTCCGTCACCATGGCCGGCTAATGTTTGTATTTTTAGTACAGACAGGGTTTCACCATGTTGGCCAGGATGGTCTCAAACTCCTGACCTCAAGTGATCCACCCACCTTGGCCTTCCAAAGTACTGGCATTACAGGCGTGAGCCACCACGCCCGGCCCACAACTTCCAATTGTATCACTAGGCATTTATCCTAGGGAGACAAAATGTGCATCACAGTGCATTTACAAAAATGCCCTTAAGAATAGTTTACATTGGCCCCATGTAGGTAGCAAGAAAACGCAGTGTTGACAGTAGTACAGTAGAGTACAGTCGACAGTACGGCTGACAGTAGTATGGATAAAGTGATAGTATATTCTCCGAGAATGCTATACCGGACTGAAAATGAGTGGACTACAACTACCTCTATTAGCATTAATCTAAAGAATAATACTGAACAATAAAAGGAAGAACAAGAACACTTACATGGTTCTACTTACAGGGTACAAAAATCGGCAAAACTAAATGTTTTTAGGGAAACAGAAAATGTTACGAAAATTTTACACAGAATTTAACACTAAGTTTAGGATACTAGTTATCTCTAAGGGGAAACAGGGAGATGCAACAGAAGTTTCTGCTTTAGATTCTTGTTTTGTTTTAAGGAAGGAGTGGCTGGCTGTGCTGAATGATGAGACTGGCAAAGAGAAGTCCCTGGCAACCACCATGTGCAGTTTCAGTGGGCACAGGGCAGGTGGAAGCCTGACTCGGGCAGAGTGAAGAGTGAATGAATGGTAGAAAAATGAATTTGCATGTGTGGACAACTCTTTATCAAATGCTAGGGGATCAGAGACATATGGCAGCAGCTGGAGGGCGCTGGGACAGTTAAGAAACTTCTGTTTTCTTTTCGAAGGTAGGAGATGCTAGAGCTGGTATGAATGCTTTCTTTGTGTATGTGTTCTCTTCCTACTGTTTCATAGGGTCCTTAAGATGCAGAGGAGATATACCTGTGCCAACTCAGCACCCATAGAGGACTTGGCCTTCATTGGATAGTCAGACACCTTTTTTTTTTTTTGAGAAGGAGTCTTGCTCTGTTGCCCAGGCTGGAGTGCAGTGGTGCAATCTCAGCTCACCGCAACCTCTCCCTCCTGGGTTCAGGCAATTATCCAGCCTCAGCATCCCAAGTAGCTGGGATTACAAGCACCCATCACCCGGCTAATTTTTGTATTTTTTTTTAGTGGAGATGGGGTTTCACCATGTTGGCTGGTCTCAAACTCCTGACCTCAAGTGATCCACCCGCCTCAGCCTCCCAAAGTTCTGGGATTTCAGGCATGAGCCACCGCGCCCTGCCGACACTTCCATCTTTGAAACAGGAGGGAAGAAAATGGATACAGTCGTAAGTACAGCTGTATTTTGGTGGTAGAAAGAGTTTACATTTGACAGCTTTAATTTTCTCAATGAAGTCTAGATGAAATCAGTTATAGTGATATAGATAGAAAAAAGGAGGAGGGAGTGTTTGAGGGAAAAGTGTAAAATACTCATGTTGGAAATAGGAACATAAACCTCTTAGAAAAGAGGTTCTCAATCTTCAGCAAGCGTCAGAATTACACGGAGGCCTTGTGAAAACACCAGTGGCTGGATCCAGCCCCAGAGTTCCTGATTCCACAGGCCTGGGATATGAAATATGCATTTCTAACAAGTTCCCAAAAGATTCTGATGCGTCTGGCCAGAGGACCACACTTTGAGAACTACCATGCTAAAGAAGTAAAATATGATTGTCAAGTAGTATTTGGTGCTAAATTGAGGCATGGCATCATGAATTTAAAGTTAATGCAATCAGCCAGATTTTACTGTAGCAATGTTCAGCTGCTTGGTGTAGAAAAATAGAGGCAAAGGTTTATCTGAGAATGGGGTTTTGCTAGGTATGACAGCAGGAGAGGGTGCAAGGAATTTGGGAATATCTTTGCAAGGTAGGGATTCTAATGGTGGATTATTGACATAGAGGATGGAGAAGGACAGAAATAAGGCCAGGTAGGGGCCAAAAGGCAAAGAGGAAGGTTACTGGACTTTGTTACGTTTTGAGTTCAAGCACTGTGATGTGGGTTTACTTGAGCAGATAAGTTGGAAGGTAGAGAGACAGTGATACAAGGAGGAAATGCCAAGATTTCAGAGGTGATACAGTTTGAGGGGCTGATAAAGTTCAGGGGGTGAAATGGGAATGACCCAATGAAGTAGAGATGAGAAAAGGTTGAGAAACAGAGGCCAGGGTATTTCAGTGTTTACCCAAATGAGTACTGAAGTCAACAAGAATGATGACACGTATTGAGATGAAGAGGATGGAGTGAAAGTCCAGTGAGTGATGGACAGGGCTGCAAAGGCCAGTACATCACAGCAGGGCAGAAATGACATGACATTCCTGCTGATGTGGAAGCCTATGTTGAATGAGTTAGCACAGTGCCAGCTGCCGCAGGGGCCAGGGGGACAGTGGGAGGAGAAGACGGACTTCGGCCTGCTCCCCTGCGGTGGGAAGGCTGCTTCCATCTTCAAGGAGGGCCTGTTTCCTCTGTTCCTGGCTATTTCCAGACCTAGGATTGACTCTTGACTATTAATAGTGGGAAAGGAAACTGGAAAGAATGCTCTGGGAAGAGGGGTGTGGAAAGAGTCCAAGGAGGAGGTGGGATGGGAGGCTCCCGCCTGGACACCAGTGTCGACCTCTCCTTCCTTCTTTGTCCTCTGCTCACCACCCCCAACTCATCTCCACAGAAGTAAAATAAAAAAGCTCCAAGGGGAGAGACAGGCAAGACGGGCGGATGTGTTCCTCGACTGGTGTGCCAAAGGGAAGAGCGCAGGCTGGGAAATGGGAGGTCCGAAACCTCCTCGTCCTGTCCCTGCGTGGGACCCCCAGGCCTGGGCAAGCTGTCCGCCCTCTTGAAATGCATCTGTGAAAGGTGGGCCAGAAGATTCCTAAGGTCCCTCTGGGTGTGTATGACACACCCCGGCTTCGGACTCTGTCGAGCACGACACTGTACTAGGTAAGCCCGCTTTGGCTATGACAGCAGAGCCATCCTAGCCAGTCACTTCCGAGGGCTCGCGCTGGGCCTCCCTAGGGGTACAGGCGGGGCCTTTCCAAGGGCTGCCCAACCCTAACATCATTTTCCAACATGTGACATCTGCTCCACGAGCCCCTTCTTTCCAGGGGGTGCAGGGAGCTGCTAGGACTCGGGCAGGGCCTGGTGTGATGCGAGGGGCCTGGTGTGATGCCATTGTGGGGTTCAGCCAGGTTGAGGTCTACATCCCACGCCTCCACCCCCAGCTCTCCAGGGCCCACCTTCTCAGGCTACAAGTCCTGCTGGCCATTGTACACTGGCCCTTTTATTGCCAGGCTTCTGGGTGGTAGCTGGGCAGGACAGCGAGGCAGGGTGGGATGGGAGAGCCGGGTCAGTAAGGGACCCGGGGCTGCTCTCTGTTCACCTGGCCAGGGCTCCTCCCAGCACCAAGGCACCAGGTGCCCTCTCTTGCCCCTGCGTGCAGCCCCCTCACTCCCCTGCCTTCCTTGTGAAGAACTTGATGCTCCCCATGTTGCAGTCCCACCTCCATGTGTCTTGGGTTTTGTCAGGTCAGGGCTGGGCTTGGTGGCTCATACCCGTAATCCCAGCAATTTGGGAAGCCAAGGCAGGGGAATCACTTGAGCCCAGGAGTTTGAGACCAGCCTGGGCAACATAGCAAGACCTCATTTCTACAAAACAATCAAAACATTAGGTGGGCATGGCCGGGGTGGGGGGTGCACCTGTAGGAGTTTGTGGCTGCAGTGAGCTATAATCACACCATTCACTCCAGCCTGGGCAATGGGGAGAGATCAAGTCTCAAAAAAAAAAAAAAAAAAAAAAAGGCCGGGCGCAGTGGCTCCCACCTATAATCCCAGCACTTTGGGAGGCCGAGGTGGGAGGATCACCTGAGGTCAGGAGTTTGAGACCAGCCTGACCACCATAGAGAAACCCCATCTCTGCTAATAATACAAAATTAGCTGGGTGTGGTGGCACAGGCCTGTAATCTCAGCTACTCGGGAGGCTGGACAGGAGAATCGCTTGAACCCGGGAGGCGGAGGTTGCGGTGAGCCGAGATCGCGCCATTGCACTCCAGCCTGGGCAACAAGAGCAAATCTCCATCTCAAAAAAAAAAAAAAAAATTAAATCAATACCCTTAATTCCCTGCCCCAGCAGTCTGGTCATCCCCCTGCCCAGCTCTTGCTTAGCTGGGCGCTCATTTCTTTCCACCAAAAGGCCCTTCTGGATCTCTCCAACCCAGTGTGGGTCCTGTCCTTGGAGGCTGTTGGCTCTGGTCTTCCGCTCTGAAATCTTATTAATGCTACATCCACCCGCTTATAAACAATTGCCCTCTGTGGCTTTAAGAAAACCAGTGTCTCCCCCTCTCTAACCCGCAAGGTGCCAACCAGATGCTGGTGCCTCCAGGAGGAACCTGACCCGGGATAAGAGCAAGGGGCTTGTCTGCAGAGGACAGCATGGGAAGGCCATAGAGGAACTGACTCGCCTCACTCTCGCCAACCGGTGATGGCTGTCTTCCCCATCTGCATGTGCTTGGGTGAACCTTGGCCCATCTCTGCACCTCAGGTCCTACCTAGATCAGTTTATCTATGACTGCCATGACAAATTACCACAAAGGTTTAAAACAACAGAAATGTAATCTCTCACCATTCTGCAAGCCAGAAGTCTAAAATCAAGGTGTGTGCTTCTGACACTCCCTGGCTAAAGCAGTATCCTTCCACCATCTGCCCTCATGGTCACATGGCCACCTTCTCTATATGCCTCTGATGAGGACACTTGTCATTGGATTTAGGGCCCACCCACTGAAATCCAGCATGCTCTCATCTTGGGGTCCTTAGTTATCCGTAAAGACCCTCTGTCCACATAAGATAATAATCACGTTTCAGAGATTTTTACTTGTATATCTTTTTTTTTTGAGGTGGGGGGACATTTTTGGTCTGCCATAGGTCCCCATCTGGAAAAGAGGGGGTAGTGACTCCTGGGGTTGCTCTCTTTCCCTCCAAATGGTCCCCTGCTTGGGATCCCAAAAGTGGGGTGGCTTGACTTCCCTGGGTATAAGGGGTACGACAGACTTGACTGTCTGGGCCCCACGCACAATGCATATGTGGAAGCCCGAACCCCCAGTGTGAAGGTAGAGCCTTGGGAGATACTTAGGTTTAGATGAGGTCCTGAGGATGGAGCCTCCATGATGGATTAGTGTCCTTTTAAGAAGAGGAAGAGACAGCAGACCTTCTCTCTGCCCTGTGGGGTCACAGCATGAAAGCACTGTCTGCAAGCCAGGAAACGCCCTCGCCAGAACCTGACCATGCCGGAACCCTGATCTGCGACTTTCAGCCCCCAGAACTGTGAGAAATAAATGTCTGTTGCCTAAGCCACCCAGCCGACAGTATTCTGTTATACTGTAACAAAAGTCAGAGCTAAGACAAGGGGTTCAGGATGGAGATTCACAACGAGAACAGAGACAGCAAGAAGGGCTGCTCCAACTGTCTGGGGCAGGGCCGGGTCCCCAACCTGCGCCCCTTACCCCCACACAGGCTGAGTGTCAGGTGCAGCCACAGACTCCAGTCATGCTCCACCCTCCCCGTCCCTTCCCTGGGACCCTGGCAGTTCTGTTGGCTCTGCGGTCCCTGGAACACTGAGACTCTAGGCAGCAGGACGGCACCCCAGGGGTGGGGTCATCAGGCCTGCCTCTCAGAATCACCTCTCCCAGAGGGGCCCAGAGCTGCCCCCTCAGGGGAGATAATTCCGGGCATTCTTCAAATCTGGAATTGTTCTGCCCTTATCAGCTTGTTTCAGCTGGCCTGGCCGCCACCCGCTGCTCCCCTAGGGTGGGGCCGTCTGCCTGCTTCCCTGGGCAGGAGGGGGCTGCCACTGTCCAGCGTGGAGATGTCCCAGCAATGGGAAAGGGCCACCTTCACTTGGGAGAATTTCTCCCTGCAGGGAGGGCACTGTGGCCAGATCACCTGTAAGAAGCCCTGGTTCACACCACTTCTTCCCAGGGCGGACAAGTCCTCATTCTTTCCTGTCCTCAACACCTGGGAGCAGGGCACAGCACCCAAGGCTACTTGGCTCCCGTGTGCCCACATCACTGCCTCAGCGGTGCCCCTCTGTGACTCCCCACCGAAGCAGCACAGGACAGAGGCTAAGAGCAGGTAGCAGGGAGCCCGACCACCCGGCTTCCGGTCCACACACGAGCTGTACAACCAGGCAAGAGTCTCGACTTTTAACACACGTCTGAACGCTGTTCCTCAGTTTTCCCATCTGTCAGAAGTGGGGAGCAGGGTAATAAAAGTAACAAACTCTATACCTTTGAGTACTGAGAGCAGTGTGTACACATAGAAAGTGCCCGGTCTATGTCAGCTCTAATTATATTCCTGCTGAGCCGTGCAGGGGGGAAGGAAAGGCACTCCACTCTCCCGCCCTGCACTGCACCCCACCTCCCCTTCCCTGTTAGAACCGTGCCGCCCACCTCCTCCACTCCCTCTCAAGCCACTCACACCTGCACAGGCCTTGCCCAGACAAGAGTAGGCACAGGTCTGCCCAGACCCATGGGGCTCTTCTTTCCCAGTGAGGCATGGCTGATCTGGGGAAGGGAGAAGATGAGGCACCAGGGCAGCTGTGGTCAAGAGAAGACCTAGACGAGGGGCTGAGCCTGAACCTTCCCGGGGAAGGAAAGGAAACCCAGGCCTGGAAGTGTTTCCTCACTGGCTCAGAGACCGAGGGAGGGGCTTTCCGGCTGTCAGCCTCAAGTTCTGGTCCGACAACGACCCCACACCCCATCCCGGCAGGGCAAGGCCACCATCTGTGAAAGCTCTATGTGAGGTCGGCTGGGCTCCGGGACCAGCACCTGATGTCAGGACCACAGGGGTGGCCGGCAGGGGTAGGCAGCAGGGATGGGGTGGGGATCAGGAGGGGGCTGGAGCTCAGACTTCACTGGCTGTGCCCTTCTCCCTCTCCGGCCTGGGTTTCCTCCTCAGGGAAATGAAGCTCAAATCACTTCTGCCTCCTTCCCTTGTCCATCACAAAGGGTGTGGACCAAGATGGAAGTGTGACTCTGGAAGAAGGCAGGGAACTCAAATGTATTAAAAGGTATTTTAATACATGTGGTCAGGCGCGGTGGCTCACACTTGAAATCCCAGCACTTTGGGAGGCTGACGTGGGCAGATCGCTTGAGTTCGGGAGTTCAAGACCAGCCTGGGCAACATGGCAAAACCCTGTCTATACAAAAAATACACACACAAAAATTATCTGGGTGTGGTGTAGCCTGTAGTCCCAGCTACTCAGGAGGCTGAGGTGGGAGGATGGCTTGAGCCTGGGAGGCAGAGGTTGCAGTGAGCCAAGATCGGGCCACTGCACTCCAGCCGGGGTGACAAAGCAAGACCCTATCTCAAAAAAGAAAAGAAAAGATAAAGAAATATACTGACCATCAATGGAGGGCTAGGGTATCTCCTTAATTCTCAAAAGGACATGAGATATGTGTTATTATCCCCATTTTGAAAGCGAAGGCAGTCTGGAGGGGAGGGAAGGGGGAGTTAGCATCTGATGGGTGCAGAGTTTCTGTGTCGGAGGATGAACATCTTCTGCAGGTGGATGATGGTAGCAGGTGCATGACAATGTGAAAGTACTTAATGCCACTGAACTGCACCCCTAAAAATGGTTATTACAGTAAGTTGTATGGTAAGCCAATTGGACGACATACACACAAAAGTGAAGAAAGCGTTCAACACCACAGCAAGTAAACAGGTCCGTTTGGGATGCCAGTCTGACCAGGGGCAGCTTTCTCTCCACGGCCCTGTGTGCAGGAAAGAACACCCTCTCGTGTGTGGAATCGCTCTGTGACACAGTAGTGTACAACAGGGGTCACACGCTTCTTCCATAAAAGGCCAAAGTAAATATCTTAGGCCTTGTAGGGGGCCATACAGTCTCTGCCACAACTACTCAACTTTGCTGTCATGGGCCTGAAGGCAACCGCAGACAACCTGTACATAAATGGGTTTGACTGTGTTCCAGGAAAACTTCACTGACAAATACGCTGGCCAAGCAGTCAAGCGCGGACCGCTGATGTCTAAGATGCCCCTCGGGCTAGGCCTACTTTTGTTTCTTTGTTTTTTTGAGATGGTCTTGCTCTGTTGACCAGGCTAGAGTACAGTGGCACAATCAGAGCTCACTGCAGCCTTGACCTCCCAGGCTCAAGCGATCCTCCCACCTTAGCCCCGCAAGTAACTAGGACTACAAGTGCTTACCACCATGCCCAACTAATTTTTTTGTAGAGAGAGAGTCTCACTGTGTTATCCAGGCTGGTCTCAAACTCCTGAGCCCAAGTGATCCTCCCTCCTCTGCTACCCAATGTACTAGGATTATAGGCATGAGCCACTGTGCTTGGCCAAAGAGGACTATGTTTTTAACCCAGCTGTGGATCCTATTCTGACTTCCCTAAAGAGCCTGACAAGTGTCACTTGTACTAGCCTGTTAGAAACCAAGCCACATCATGGCAAACTGGGAAAAAACAGTTCCAACTCATATGGCAAAGGGAAATACCTAAGCAGTTAGCTAGCTACTCAAAACAACCACTCAAAAAGTAAGATAGATTTTAAAATCTGAAAGTTCCACACTCCAATAATAGACGCCAGAGGGACGTAGAGCATGACGGGTCCTTGGAGAGGTGCCCTCCCCTCTGGATGGCTGGTGCTGTCTGCTGGTATTGCCACCCCTCCGTGGGCAGATGCTGAGGCGTCTGTAGGAGGGACCACGACTGTTACCCAGTCCCAACGAACACCTGGTAAGTGTTCCAGGATGGTGCTTACACCCTCGGGCCAGCGGCAGCCGGTGTCAGGGCTGGGGTAGAAATCAGCCAGCAAAAAAGTCCAGTCAAACACAGCAGGTTAAGGTGCCTAATCTGGCCTTCCTGCCACTTCTCCTGGGGCCTCTCCCTGTTGGTTCCTGTCCACAGCGCCCCTCTCCCTGGGAGGCCCACCTGAGCTGCCTGTCTGGAGCCTGGTGTTTTCATTCCTCAGTGTCACTGCCCCAGGCTCACAGTAGGTTCTACTGTGCCCAGTCAGGAGGTTCTCAGAACAGCCCCTTTCCCCTTTCATTTTTAAAAATGTTTCATTGAAGAATTACAGGCATTTAAAAAATGGCACATGGCCAGGTGCAGCGGCTCACACCTGTAATCCCAGCACTTTGGGAGGCCGAGGCAGTCAGATCACTTGAGATCAGGAGTTCAAGACCAGTCTGGCCAACATGGTGAAACCCCATCTCTACTAAAAATACAAAAATTAGCTGGGTGTGGTGGCGCACACCTATAGTCCCAGCTCCTCAGGAGGCTGAGGCAGGAGGATCACCTGAGCCCAGGGAGGCCGAGGCTGCAGTGAGCCATAATTGTGCCACTGTACTCCATCCCGGATGACAGAGTGAGACCCTGTATATATGTATGTATGCATAAATTAGTTAACTAATTAATTAATTGCCAGGCCTGGTGGTGTGCACCTAGAGTCCCAGCTACTTGCAGGGCTGAGGTGGGAGAATCACTTGAGCCTGGGAAGTCAAGGCTGCAGTGAGCTGTCATTGCAACACTGCACTCCAGCGTTATTATTTAAGACAGTGAGAAACTGTCTTAAAAAAAAACAAAAAAAAAAAAACAGCTGGGCGCGGTGGCTCATGCCTGTAATCTCAGCACTTGGGGAGGCTGAGGCAGGTGGATCACGAGGTCAGAAGATCGAGACCATCCTGGCTAACACAGTGAAACCCCATGTCTACTAAAAAAATACAAAAAATTAGCTGGGCGTGGTGGTGGGCACCTGTAGTACCAGCTATTCGGGAGGCTGAGGCAGGAGAATGATGTGAACCCGGGAGGCGGAGCTTGCAGTGAGCTGAGATCGTGCCACTGCACTCCAGCCCAGGTGACAGAGCGAGACTCCCACTAAAAAAAAAAAAAGCAGGGCACGGTGGCTCATGCCTGTAATCCCAGCACTTTGGGAGGCCTAGGCAGGCGGATCACTTGAGGTCAGGAGTTCAAGACCAGCCTGGCCAATATGGTGAAACCCCATCTCTACTAAAAATACAAAAATCAGCCGGACATGGTGGCACATGCCTGTAGTCTCAGCTACGCAGGAGGCTGGGGCAGAACTGCTTGAACCTGGGAGTGGGAGGCGGAGGTTTCAGTGAGCTGAGATTGCACCATTGCACTCCAGCCTGGGCGTGGACGCAAGACTCCATCCCCAACCCCCCCCCCCAAAAAAAGGTGCATATCAAACGTGTACAGCTTGATGAATTGTCCTCGAGGGAATACGCACATTTAACCAGCACCAGATGGTGAAACAGGACAGCTGGTCTCAGAAGCCCTGCCTGTGTTCCTCTCCATCCCTGAGGGTAACCGCTATTCTGACTGAGAAGATTCAGCGTTGTGTCTGTTGTGGGATTTCATATCAATGGCATCACACCGTCATGACTCTTGGGTCTGGCTTCCCTCACTCAGCTTTGGTTGGTTTAACTCATCCTTCTCGTGGGGTGCGGTCGCAGACTGTTCACCCCCATTACAGTGGAGGACTCTATTGTGTGCACATGCCACTATTTATTTGTCTATTCTGCTGCTGATGGGCATTTGGGCAGCTTCCAGTTTAGGGCCATTGTGAGTAGGGCTTCCATGACCATCACAGTCCCTGTCTGGGGAACTTATGTATGCACTTCAAACAGGTCTGTGTGAAGGCTGCACAGGACCCACTGTGGCCCTGCCGAGTACAGGAGGGAGATGAACCAGGAGACCAGCTCCTGGCCCCTCCCCTGTGCTCTGACTTAGTTGGCAGGATGCCCCCAGCTCCTGGCAGACCCTCAGGCTGTCTCTGTGTGGGCTGCCGAACTCAGCTGTGTGTCCCAGACCCATTCTCTGACCAGGCTTTCCATCCCTGAGGCCTGGCAGGGAAGGAGTGGCGGGGCAGAAGTGCTGGGAGCCAGCTTCATCGTCTGTCCTGCACTGGCACAGCAGCTAGCAGGGCTCAGTTCCCATATAATGCAGACAGCACAGGGTTCGATGACCTCTGCAGTCCCACCTGATGAAAATCTGGCCCAGAGTTGGTGACACTGCATCCTCCAGGTGGAGGTCAGAGGGTTGAACCCCACCCCTACCCACTAAAAGAACCGAGCACCTAAGCAGGAAGCTTCTAAATACATTCTTTGGATTACTCATGACTATAATTCTGTGGCTGAAGGCAGAGAGGTAACAGGAGAGCCTGGAATTCAATCGATGGTGCCACCCAAGATTCCTGCCTTGCCACTCCCTGGGGCTTAGCCCACCACTGCCCGCTCTGGTTCTTCTCCCTGTCAACGGCTCCCCACTCCCCATTCATCTCCCCACTCCCCCTCCCGCTGTTGTTGCTGTTCCTAACAAGAGGGGCGTCCCCATGCCGAGCCCCTGGACAGCTTTGTCCGTGGTGTCAGGCTTTGTCTAGGGACCACCAACCTGCCCAGGGAAGAGGCTGGTTTCTTCCTGAGCTGGAAAGAACAGACTAACCTCCTTAAAACAATACCCTCCCCAGGGCCTCCTAATCCCTTCGCCTGCTGCAGACCATGTGAATCCTGATCTGTCTGCCCGGGCCGTGTGCCCAGGGACAGCCAACCCACCGGCCAGCAGGCAGGCAAGGGTGGGGACAGGGCTGATGCCCAGATGCCTTCGCTCACCTCGCCTGCCCAAGATGGGCTCCCAGACAAAAGTCACCACCACAGCACCTGGGGGAGGTGGCAGAGTGGCCCCTCGCCCTATCTTCAAGGTCAGTTTAAATGACCACATCCAAGATATGATGCAGCCTCCACAGAAAAAGTGAGCTCTGCAAATGGAGACCTGGATGTCTGTGTGAGCTGGAGACGTCCTTGGACCTTGGTTTCCTCATCTGTCAAGGGAGACATATCTAAGTTGGAACAAAATGAACATATTTTTTAGAATGTATAAGCTTTTTTTTTTTTTTTTTGAGACAGGGTCTTGCTCTGTCACCCAGGCTGGAGTGTAGTATTGTGATCTGGGCTCACTGCAACCTCCGCCTCCCGGGTTCTAGTGATTCTCCAGTCTCAGTCTCCAGAGTAGCTGGGATTACAGGTGTGCACCATCACACCCAGCTAATTTTTGTATTTTTAGTAGAGATGGGGTTTCGCCATGTTGGCTAGGCTGGTCTTGAACTCCTGACCTCAAACCATCCGCCTGCCTCGGCCTCCCAAAGTGCTGGGATTACAGCCTGAGCCACCACTCCCAGCCCCCGAAATGTAAAACCTTTGAGGAAAATGTTTAAATATTCCAAATCTACAGTAACCTTACTGAGGGCGGGGCTGGAGGAAGGGGCAGCCAGGCTCGGCCAGCCTTGCCGACCCCTGCTGTGAGCAGGCGACAGGACCGTCTGTGCCCAGTCTGGGTACTGCATGTGTCCTGGTACACTCAGGGCAGCTCTGAGACCACCGGGTAGAGGGGTGGACATGCTGCCTCACTCACATGATGGAACTTTCTATAAATCCACCTATTAAATGACACCTCCTAAGAGCAGTTTGTCATCATGACTGTAAACTTAATTTTGGGCAAATACTGAGGTCTTAGCATATTGGCGGGACTCCGTGCCTCGTTCTTCCTGCATATGATCCCATTTGTGTCTCCAGCACCCTCTGAGGACACATCTTTAGTACCTTTTAATTTTTAATCTTTTTAGAGACAGGGTCTTGCTCTGTCACCCAGGCTGGAGTGCAGTGGCACGATCACAGCTCACCGCAGCTTCAACCTCCTCCTGGGCTCAGATGATCCTCCCACCTCAGCCTGCCATGTAGCTGGGACCACAGGTGTACGCTACCACACCCAGCTATGTTTTTGATTATTTTATACAGATAGGGTCTCACTATGTTGCCCAAACTGGTCTTGAACTCCTAAGCTCAAGTGATCCTCCTGCCTCAGATTCTCTAAGTGTTGAGATTACAGGAGTGAGCCACAGTGTCTGGCCTATTATGTACCTCGTTCAGAAAAGGAGAGACAGACTAGCCCAGGAAGGCCCCTCCCCAGGTCAGAGAGCTGGATTCTAACCCAACTGTCTCAGGGATGAGCGCTCTACCCCACCCCCGCCCCCCAACACCCATCACACTGGGTCTGCACAGACCCGCACACTTCTCAACTGGCCCTGTTCGTGCTCCCAGGAGTGCCTGCGACCTGTCCCCAGGCACACACACACTTCCAGGGCCAAAGCGTGCGGACATTTGGCACGCAACTCTTCCCCTAGCAGTAAGTTCAAAAACAACCTTGGTAAATATTGTTCTGAGGGAGCACGTTGTCATTCCCACGCCACCTCTGGCCTCCCGCAGTCGTGAAAATAACCAGATGTGTATGGGTTTCTCAGTGGCCCCTGGAAACCTCCACCAGGGCCCAGTCTCCACTCCTGGCCTAAAACAAACAAGGGCCCCGAGCCAGAGGGAAGTCCCACACGCATGGCTGTGGGACAGTCACCTCTGAAACGGACAGTGCCTCTGGGAAGAGAGGGAGGAAGTTCTGTGAAATGGAGCCTGTGAATTTCCCAGGGAAGGATCTGCTTCCGTCTGGTGGACACTGAAGGTGAAGGCAGTAAGAACAGTTTTCTGAATTTCTATCCTCTTTGTGTTCTGTCCTGGCGAGAATTCTCCCCTTCCAGGACTAACACCTGTGTCCTCCCTGCTGCACAGTAATTCACAGCCGGGCACGTTCCCCAGGCAAAATCCCAGACTAACTCCGTGCGTGCTGAGGGTGGGGCAGGAGCAGGAGCTAAGGCTCTCCGATGGTCACCCGCTTACTCTGCAAAGCAGGGCAAATAAAGCTAAAACTACCACCTAACTCTCTCCTTGGCCCCGCAGGTGGAAGAAAAAGCATGATTACCTCCTACAGAGCACACAATCCAAATTTCTTTGGTGGTTGATGACAGTGGAGCCTGTATCTTTTGGACAGTGGGGAGTGGAGTGGAGGTGGGGTTGGGGGCGACTTAGGGGTGGGGGAGTGTTGCTTAAAAAGAACAAACAGGCCAGGCACAGTGGCTCACGCCTGTAATCCCAGCACTTTAGGAGGCTGAGGCAGGTAGATCACGAGGTCAGGAGTTCAAGACCAGCCTGGCCAACATGGTGAAACCCCATCTTTACTAAAAATACAAAAATTAGCCGGGCTTGGTGGTAGGCGCCTGTAATCCTAGCTCTTCTGGAGGCTGAGGCAGAGAATTGCTTGAACCTGGGAGGCGGAGGCTGCAGTGAGCCGAGATTGTGCCACTGCACTCCAGCCTGGGCAACAGAGCAAGACTCCATCTAAAAAAAAAAAAAAAAGAAAAAAGAAAAGAAACCAAGTAAGTGGATATCATTAAACAATTGAGGACTGGCTCCCTTGTCCCCTGCCAGGGCCTGCAGGGAAAGTTAAAGGCCATGTTCCTTTTAAACAAAGCCAAGTCGTCATGGCCCTCCCTGTGTTTGAGACGTTAGAGTTCGTCAAGGAAGCCCGGTTTCCTACGGGCACCGCCTAGGGAAGTGAATCAAGAATCTCAGGGCCAGCCCCAGTTGGAGCCAGGTGTCCAAACAGCTGAATATTCATCCCCTAAAAGTAGTTTCATGACATCAGAGAGGGGGATCAGAGGCAATGACTGAGTAAATGCCTCAATGACACACACACACTCATGCACACAGCTGTGAATTCACAGCTCTTCTTTTCCCAAGAAACTGGGAGCAAAATATTTATTTCCCTCTAAAGTTTCGCAGGTCAGGAAAGGGGTCAGGTTTGCTTAGATCACACAAGATTGATTCTTAAGTCAGACTTGGGGCTCCAAAAGGGGTGGAGGAAAGGCAGGCACCGCCTCTTGCCCCCTGGCCCTCACGGGCTGCATGCCCCTTCTCTCTCTGCCCTCTTTACTGTATTTCCAGTCTGGCTACCCTGCAAGGTGGGTGCAGAGGCCCAGATGTCTAGGCCAAGTTTATTTGGCCACTCCCATGCCCAGAACAAGAAAAGGCAAATTCAAAGTGGGAGGGAGGCTGGCTGCAGTGACTCACGCCTGTAATCCCAGCACTTTGGGAGGCTGAGGCAGGAGGATCACTTGAGCCCAGGAGTTCAAGACCAGTCTGGGCAATATAATGAGACCTCATCTCTACAAATAATTTTTAAAATTAGCAAGGCATGGTGGTACATGCCTGTGGTCCCAGTTACACAGGAAGCTGAGGCAGGAGGATCGCTTCAGCCTAGGAGGTCAAGGCTGCAGTGAGCCATGTTTGTGCCACTGTACTCCAGCCTGGGTGACAGAGGGAGACCCTGTCTCAACAACGATGACAACAATAACAACAACAAATGAAGGGGAAAAGGAGTACCTGGAGCCTCAAGACATGACTAGGTAAAATCCCCCGCATCCTCCGCCTTGGATTTCCCATCTGGAAAGCAGGTCCAGTGCCAGTTAGAGCCTCCCGCCCTCTGCAGCATGGCAGCAGTGCAGCTCCTAGGGAGAGGCACAGCCAGGATCACGGGATCCAGAGATCCTGGTCCCAGGAGCTGTCACCTTTCTTGTTTTACCTTACAGCTTGGTCTTTGTTGGCACAAGGTCTAGAGATGCACAGCACGAAGAGCTGATGCCACCCCTCGGGCTGGACGCAGGGGCCAGGGCCAGGCTGGGGCTGAGTCCATGGTGCTCTGTGACCAGAGGCTGGGATGTTCTCTGTTTTTCTTTTTTTTTTTTTTTTTTGGTCATCAGTTCAGCCAAAGTTATGTTTTTAAGCCAGTGTTTTCTACTTTTGAAACTTTTTATTATTTTCATATTCATTTAAAGATAGGGTCTTCTTGTGTCATCCAGGCTGGAGTACAGTGGCACAATCATAGCTCACTACAGTGGCACAATCATAGCTCACTACAGCCTCTCAGACTTCTGGGATTAGCGAGTAGTACCCACCTCAGCCTCCCAGGTAGCTGGAACTACAGGTGCATACCACCATGCTTAGCTAATTTTTTTTTTTTTTTTTTTTTTTTTGAGACAGAGTCTTGCTCTGTCGCCCAGGCTGGAGTGCAGTGGCGCGATCTTGGCTCACTGCAAGCTCCGCCTCCCAGGTTCACGCCATTCTTCTGCCTCAGCCTCCGGAGTAGCTGGGACTACAGGCGCCCGCCACCGCCCCCGGCTAATTTTTTTGTATTTTTAGTAGAGATGGCGTTTCACTGTGTTAGCCAGGATGGTCTCGATTTCCTGACCTCATGATCCGCCCACCTCGGCCTCCCAAAGTGCTGGGATTACAGGCGTGAGCCACCACGCCCGGCCACTTAGCTAATTTTTAAACTGTATATAGAGATAGGCCTCACTATGTTGCCTAGGCTGGTCTTGAACTCCTGCCTCAGCCTCCCAAAGTGCTGGGATTATAGGTGTGAACCATTGTGCCGGGTCATCCCTTGTCCCCTGCTCCTTAAAAGTCACACAGGCATCACATTCCTCTGCATCCCAGGGTCGTAATGTTAGAGCTAGAAGAACCCTAGATGTCATGTGATCTCAGCCCAACAAGTAGAGATGAGCAAGCAGTCAGAGGACCAGGCACCACCACGCCTTCTTTGGCATCTAGAACCATGCAGTCCCACTCCCAGTGCGGCTCTCCAATCCTGTGGGGCCTGAGTGCCCACATGTGCCTGGCTCCAGCTGCCGCACCCCTCCTGGTCATTGGACAGGGGAAGGGGAGGCATCTGACCTGCAGTGAGATGAAGAAAGGGCCGAGGCCAGCAAAACACCAAGAGCCCCCAGGACACTACAGGACATGTGTCCATGCCCCCCTTCACATGACCCAGGAATCCATGGTGTCACTTCCCCAGAAGCCAAATGCACGAGAACAGACCCTCCAGCCATTCCCAATGGCTCAGAGCATCCACACTGTCCAGCTAGGTTCCCTCTGCAGATGCAGCCACACACACCCATCAGTCCCATGACGCCAGCAGTCCTGGGGCCAAAATCACCCAGCTTTAGACCATGGGAAACACTAAACAGGAAGGCCCCTGAGAGCCACTGGGCCAGCTCCTCATTCACAGATGAGGAAACTGAGGCCTGCAGGGAGGGCCCTGGGTTGTGAGTGTCTGGACAGAGGATCTCTTTCTTTTGCAAATCCACTCCTCAGCTCAACACCCAACTCAGATGGACCCTGCTGTGCTTCTTCACTGTGTCTGCCACCAGCCCTTTGTACACATGGCGCACCCACACATAAACACCCAGTGCTCAACCAACAGGAGGCCCCAGGGCCAGTTATAGCTGGCACATGGACACGACTGCCCTAGAGTGCCTGTGGCGTTCAGAGATGTGATTCTGCGTCAACAGGACCAGACTTCCAGATTCGTCCAGGACTGTAAAGCCAGGGAATTTCCCTGCCCAAGTGTAACCCCCCCATTGGATGCCATGGGTGAATGAAAGGACAGGACGGGCTCCCACCCTGCCCTTCCCCAGAAGCCAAACCACAGCACAAGCTCTCTAGAACCCCAGCCATGGAGAAGCTAAACCCAGGATGGCCTCAGGATGAGAAGCAACTTTTTGGGTGGTGCTCCTGGGGCCTCCAGATCGGGGAGGCATGGGCAGGAGTTAGGACAACACAGGCCTGGGGAGGGAGCAGCAGGGCCCCCACACGCCCTGCACCATGCTCGGCAGTGCCCCCAGGGCAGGGTGCAGGACTGCATCTGGCTGAGCAACGGGCACCCCTCCTCATTGTCACACCTGCAAGTAGTGCCTTAGGTGCTAGCTGCAGCTGGAAAAGCACATGCAAGCTGCTGGCTTAACAAACAAGCACACCACCCCCTCAGCCACCAACTCCCAGGAACAATGACAGCATGAAGGTGGATGAGACCCACACACTCAGCAGGCCCTGTTCAGCCAGAACTGTCCATGAGCCACTATGACAGTGCTGGCTACCAGAACATCCTGGAATCCCCTTGTCCAAGCTCCCCTCCAAGCTGACAGGATGATGGGACTCAGGATCTAAAACAGTACCATGATGCTGTCAGGGTCAAGGACTCAAAGCAGCAGGGGACAGAGGCACAACAGGAAAGAGCCAGCCACAGGCAACCGACAAACAATGTCTGCCCCCATCTGGGCAGAAAGATCAAACATCAAAAACACATACTTCCACAATTCTTTTAACAGAGCCTCCCACTTCTGGCTAGAAGCAACACCACTGCAAACACTCTTGAGGGGCCACCAGCCTTGAACATCACTTGTTCTCCATGGACTCTGGGGCACGCAGCCTTCACACTGGCTGCGACCTGCCATGTCGTTTCCTATAATCCCCTAAGGTCGGAGGGCCTGGTGAGGTTTCATTTTCATTTCAGCCGGACACATATCAGTGTGTTGTTACAGTTAATGCCTTTCCAGCTTGGTCTTTACGCAGGAGTGTCTGGGTTTTAGTACTCAAAGTCCCACATACCAGGATAACCTGTTAATACTGGGTAAACTGGGACAGTTGGTCACTCTATCTTCACATCAGTATTTCCCCCAAAATATCCTGGGAAAACACGAGTGTTTCACAAGATGTTAATCGATGTTCTACTAAAAAGAGGAAGCCGAAAAGGAAAAATGGTCCCATGGTTAAAGTACGTTTGGGGAATGATGGGTTAAACAAAGGTAAAAAAGTAATCTCCTTAGAGGACGTTTCAAAGCATGTAAGATCATAATGTATTTTGACCTTCTAAGAAGGGAAATGTATTCATTTTATTAAATATTCATTGAGAGCGTAACTATTAAAATCTCGAGGACTACGAAATGTTCTTATTGGACACAGTTTGGAACACAGCTTGCTTTATGGAATATAAAAGTAAAATAAAAAACCTCATACAGTGCTACCCCAGACTTACCATGTGGGTAAACTGAGGTACACAGCAATGCCCCCAAGGCAGATCTGTGAGTACTTTCTACCTTCCCTTCCTATCTTCCTCCCACTTTTCATCCTTGTGAGGAAATACTCCTTGCCCTAGTTGTTGGGTGTAGCTCCATGCACCTCCCCCAGGCCCTCCCTTTCCTGAGAAGGAAAATGGAGAGCTGGCCACAGAAAGATCAACATCTTGCTTCACTGCCTGGCTCGATGGCATCAAGAGGAATTTGGTGCAAGAGTTAGGGTAGGCTCAGGGCTGGGTGATCTGAGAAAGGAAAGTGAAAGGGAGACTGGGATCCCAGGGCTAGGAGGGAGTGTACAGTGGGCGTGGCCAGGAGCTGATTAGCCAACCACAAGCGCATTTATCCAGGTAGAGAGAGAGCCAGGAGCTGGAAGACTGCATTTAACCAAGTAATGGGCTAACCACCTCAGGGGCTGCCAGGATCAGGGTGCAGGTGACTTCAGAAAGCCTGTTTTGGGCTGGGCGCCGTGGCTCACGTCTGTAATTCCAGCACTTTGGGAGGCTGAGGCGGGCAGATCACTTGAGGCCAGGAGTTCAAGACCAGCCTGGCCAACATGGGGAAACTCCGTCTCTACTAAAAACCCCAAAATCAGCTGGGCTTGGTGGCAGGTGCCTGTAATCCCAACTATGGGGGAGGCTGAGGTAAGAGGATCGCTTGAACTCCGGAGATGGAGGTTGCAGTGAGTCGAGATCCTGCCACTGCACTCTAGCCTGGGCAAAAGAGTGAGACCCTGTCTCAAAAAAAAGTTTGTTTTGACTCAAAGCCCCAAAGTGAAGGGCAGTGCCCCCTAGGGGTGAGCTGAGGAGCACCAAGCAGGAACAGGAAGGTCGGGGAGGGGCGGGGGGCCACCTCAGCTGCTTCTTAGCTAAGCCCACCCTGGCTACCTTTATCTGAAACTGCGGTCTGCAACTGACCCTGCCTCCCCGCACTGAGGCCCCCAGCCTGAGTAATGGGGAAGGGCCTTGAAGAAGAAAGCCTGGCCCTGTGAGGTCGCAGAGGATGCTCTCTAGCATGGCGTGGGGGGTGGGGTAACAGGGTCTGTTGACTCACACCTCACACTGGGCTAGGGCTGACGCCAATACAAGAAACAACACCAACAAGCCAGGCGCAGGTGGCTCACACCTGTAATCCTAGCACTTTGGGAGGCCGATCAGGCGGATCACCTGAGGTTGGGAGTTCAAGACCAGCCTGACTAACATGGAGAAACCCCGTCTCTACTAAAAATACAAAATTAGCTGGGCTTGGTGGTGCATGCCGTAATTCCAGCTACTCCAGAGGCTGAGGCAGAAGAATCACTTGAACCCAGGAGACGGAGGTTGCGGTGAGCCGAGATTGTGCCATTGCACTCCAGCCTGGGCAAACAAGAGTGAAACTCCGTCTCAAAAAAAAAAAAAAAAAAAATTCAACCCATGTGGATGCTTTCTGCGTATCAGAGGCACCCCCTACATGATCCTATTTAGCCCTTGCTATGGAGGAGGGCACAATACCTACTTTCTGCTGGAGAAGCCCAGGTCAAGGAACAAGTCTGAGATCACAAGGCTAGCAAGTGTCGAAGCCGTGGCTAAAATCCAAGCCTCTTAACCGCAGAGCATCCGCAGAGATTTCCATTTTTCTTCTTTTCACCGTCACAGCAAAACTTTTTTGTCAAAGGAATTCCTACGTAGAGACTCATCATACCGAAGGGCCTTCGTGAAAAGGGTGGACGTAAAACTCCCCCCAAATCAGCCTCCTCTTCATTTTCCTCTCCAGGTGAGCACCCCAAACCCTCGGTGGTCCCAAGGCAGCTCCACGGAATACCTCCCGCAGGTTTCAAAGCCACTGGCCCCGGCTGCTGCTGTCACTGAGGGGTCACTGTCCAAACCCCTAAGACAGTATTTCCTTGGCCCTGCACTCACCCGCCCTGAGGTGAGAGGGGGAGATGGGGAGCAGAAGCACTTCTTCCCTATCCACAGGCCAGTGGGGGAACCCAGGTCTTTCCCCTACCTAGCCTGCCCAAGGCCCGGCTCATGGGGGTCCTGGGACACCTTGGATCCCTGTTGCAGCTCAAGACCCAATTAGAAAGGAGCCAGGTTTCTTTGTGCATTACCAGGAACTGCCCCTCAGACCAGAAGGCTACAGCCACATAACCGGAGGGCTAAGTGGGACCAGGCTGCCTGAGAGCCATGTTTCACTTGTGCAGAGGCGAAGCTGATCTGACCAGCAAGGCGGGGACAGAGGGCCGCTACAGAGAAGCCCAGGGTTTGCAGGGACCAGTTCTGCAGTAGCATTTGCCAGTCACCTACTCCAAATATCCATTCGCTGCTTCCTCTATGTAACTGAACCACTGTTCTTCAGTTAGGCACTTGGGTGCCTGAAATAAAAATTATTCTTCCCTAAGTACTCTTTCCTGCCCCCCTTTCAGCTAGTGTGGCCACATGCTAAGTTTTATTCAACAAAATGTGACTGGAAGTGTCACGTGTGGTTTCTGGGAGGCGCACTCAAAAGAGGAGCCACATGCTTCTTGTTCCTTTTTCCTGATGGCTGGAACTCCAGCAGCCATCTTGGACCGTGAGGCCACATGTGAATGATAGGAGAACCACTACACCAGCCCTCTGAAGTTCTATGATATGAGAGAGATATAACTGACGCCTGTCTTCTTTAATCCACTACTTATTTTTTGTTGCTATGAGCAGCCAAATCAAGTTCTAACAAACACAAGCCCCAATTCTCAGCTGAAGGATCCTTTGGGTGGGGACAGCACAGGAGACATGACGCTGCTGCACCTCCCATGGCCCCCCTCCCACTTCCTACCAGGAATCCCTGCTCCTTCCTGCCCATATGCCTGTTCCCCCAGGACCTAGGGCCAGTCCCCACCTGCCACTTCCTTCTTGAATCAGGTGAAGAGCCTTGCATTTGGAGAGCACAGGCTGGCAGGCAAGACTTTAAGTTCTAAGCCAGCCCTGACACCCACTCACTTACTAACTCACTCCTTCAACCTATATTTATGGAACAGCTACTTTGTGCCAAGTGCTATTCTAGGTGCTGTTGCTACAGCGCAATGGAAGTCCCTGCCCTCATGGAACTTACAGTCTAATGGGGGAGAAACAGACAAATCAGGTGATGAGTGCTACAGAGAAAATAAAAGTGAGTAGGAGGAAACGAGTGTGCTGCAGGGAGGGGTTTCTATGCAGAGCAGCCCCGGAAGGCCTCTTTGAGAAGGTGGCATTCACGGGGAGAGCTGAAGGAAGTGAGGGAGTGAACCACATACATATTTGGGAGAAGAGTTGGTTGTATGATCTACTGCAAGTCCTTGCGTCTGTGCCTCAGTTTCTCCTCCCTGAAATGGTCTGTGAGATAAAGTCAAGCTACCCCAGCTGGAGGGTTCTGTGGTTCCAATTGGTGTGTTGGGAGTGGGAACCTGGCTGGATGGAGACCTAAGGGCCTCCATCCTCAGGCAGAGCTCCATGAATTTCTTTTTTTTTTTTTTTTTTGAGACAGAGTCTCACTCTGGCATCCAGACTGGAGTGCAATGGCGTGACCTCGGCTCGCTGCAACCTCCGCCTGCTGGGTTCAAGCAAGTCTCCTGCCTCAGCCTCCTGAGTAGCTGGGACTACTATGCCCGGCTAATTTTTTGTCTTTTTAGTAGAGACTGGGTTTCACCATGCTGACCAGGCTCATCTCGAACTCCTGACCTCATGATCTGCCCACCTCAGCCTCCCAAAGTGCTGGGATTGCAGGCATGAGCCACCGCACCCGGCGGCTCCCTGAATTTCAGTTAAGAAGGAGCTGTGGCTTCAGCCTCACACACAGCCAGTATGTATAAGAATTACAGAACGCCCCCCTCACCGGCTTGCTTAAGTGCTGTCCCTTCTACCCTGATCAGGGTCAGGTAGCAGGAAGGTAAGAGATCAGACAGCTTAGACCCCAGGTCAGTCCACACATCCCTAGGGGCCTGGCTCTGGAAGGCCCCTGCACCCTAATCCAGGGCTAGATAGCAAGCCTCTTTCAGCCACTTGGAATTCTCTTCCCCCTGAGTGGAGGCACATAGCCTTCCGGCCATGACAATTGGCGGACGAGGTGCCACCCTGCACCCTGGTCCTGGGAAGTGTGAGGTGGCTGACCCAAGGGGAATAAGGCTACAAAGGAAGAGAGGGTGGTGGTGATGTGTGTCGGGTAAGAGGGTAGGGATGGTGGGAGGTGGCCCAGGAGCCAACGTTAGCTAGGGGACCCCCTTAGCTGAGGGTCTGTGCTTGCCACTGCTCCAGTGATTCAGGGCAGGGCCAGGACTCAGAGACAATGCAAGAGCTTGGGATGCGGGAGATGTGGGCAAGGGCCACTGATGAATCTGCAGCTGAACGCTGCATTTTGTGCAGCCAATTGTCCCGCAAACATTTCTTAACCACCTATTTGGCTAGAGGCCGTGGACATGACGGGGGTCTCAGCCAGTGGACCAGTGGCAAACACAGACATATATAGGCATAATGCATGGTGGCCAGTACTATGGCACAGTATTCCAGGCACCCTTAGGAGCCTAACTCTTAAATAGCAAAGTGACCCCAAGCCTCAATTTACCCTGATGGTAGAGGGGTAGGGAAAGAGATGTGGGCACAGTACAGTTTGTCACCATCCTAAAATCCTTTTTAAAGAGGCTTTTCACCAGGCGTGATGGTTCATGCCTGTAATCCTGGCACTGGGAGGCCGAGGTGGGCAGATCACTCAAGGTTAGGCATTCAAGACCAGCCTGGTCAACATGGTGAGACCCCATTTCTACAGAAATTAGCTGGGTGTGGTGGCACACGCCTGTAGTCCCAGCTACTCAGGAGGCTGAGGCAGGAGGATGTCTTGAATCTGGGAGGCAGGGGTTGCAGCAAGCCAAAACCATGCCACTGCACTCCATCCTGGGCAACAGAGCAAGACTCCATCTCAAAAAAAAAAAAAAAAAGGAAAATAAAAAATTATATAAAGGGGATTTGCTGAGTTTTTCCAATTCCCAGGAGGGAATCAGCACTGAAAGGGCTGAGTTCTATTCTGGTACCCACAGCTGACACATATGCGCACGTGTACACACATACATGCACGCACACACACATACATGCACATGCACACGTGCACACACACACAGGTGTGCACACCCATCTCCTGGAAAGCCATTTATTGAGAGTCACTGGCAACTTGGTCAAATGAACCTACCTCCCTGGCCTGCAATCCCCCATCTGAAACAAGCAGGTTGTAGCAGATGATTTCCAGAAGGCTCCGCAGCTCTAGAATTCTGTGTCCTATGATTTTCTGGCTCATTTAGAAGTGGTGTGGAAAGTACCCTTTGCCAACTGAGTTACACATTGCACACAGCCCGCAGGCTGCCTACTCGAAGCAGTCATATGGCAAATGTTATTGCAAATATGAAGAGGCTCCTTTAAGGGATCCTCTGTGTCGATTTTCTTGAAGGCTTTTCTTAAAGAGAATGCCCCCGTCATTTGGCCTGTGCAGGGTAGGAGTCACCATCCCGGATTTGCTACATCACTTGATTTCTTAACAGCACCATCAAGCAGACAGGACACATGATAAAGAGAGACCCATTCAACTTTGCCCGTGTTCCTGGGTCCGGGACACCCCATCAGCTGAGCTCCCTGCCCTGCTTCATGCCCAGTGGGTGCAAATAGGAAATGAGCCCAGAGCTGGGTAAAGAGCTTCTGGCTGAGGTCCGATGAAAGTGTCTAGGCAGGCTCAGGCTGGTGGGTAGGGATGGGCAGGGCAATGCCATTCTCTTTCTCTGACTATGTAGGAATGGCTTCCATTTTGGCTAGAGCAAAGCTTGCATTCAGCAGCCCTGAAGAGGGCCTCTGCCTCAAAGGGTGTGAAGAAGCAGCCCTTCCTGGAATAGGGGTCATCTAAGTCCCCTCCCAAGAAGTCCAGTGAACTGTAGACACAGTTCCTCCCACTTCCCTTAAGAGTGAAGGGCTCTGGGCCAGGCGCGGTGGCTCACGCCTATAATCCCAGCACTTTGGGAGGCTGAGGCAGGCAGAGCATGAGGACAGGAGATCGAGACCATCCTGGCTAACACGGTGAATCCCCGTCTCTACTAAAAAATACAAAAAAATTAGCCGGGCGTGGTGGCGGGCGCCTGTAGTCCTAGCTATTCGGGAGGCTGAGGCAGGAGAATGGCCTGAACCCGGGAGATGGAGCTTGCAGTGAGCTGAGTTCTCACCACTGCACTCCAACCTGGGTGACAGAGCGAGACTCTTGTCTCCAAAAAAAAAAAGGAGTGAAGGGCTCTGAGTTAAGTGTTGAGCCCCAGTTCCAACAGGGGTCACCTGCCCCACAGAAGCCTTAAACCTCAGCAGTTGCTCCCACCAGCTCTGGCTGCTGGAGAACAAGCCCACTGGCCAGACATCTCTTCCCAGGATGCAAACTCCCCTTCCAGGGAGCCTGAAGCCAGGGCTGAGGCTGGTTCCCCTCGGTTCCACAGTCCAGCGTATCCCAAGCCACTGCTCAGCGCCTGGTGCTGGGCTGGGCCCTGGAGGGGCCAGTGAGTATGTTGCTGGCTCCTCGAGGGCCTCACCGCATGGCAGAAGAGACACACAGATCATGGAACACACGTTGGTTCTCCCTAGGAAACCAGGGAAGGCGTCTCAGAGATGACGCTTGAGGGCGGCTGGGAGTGACTCTTCCCCTTCCTCCCTGCAGGGGGGGAATTCTAACCACATGGAGTCCCCTTCCCCTCTCAGCTTCCACAGGGCAGTGGTGTCAAAATCCCGGGCAGCACCCTCCTCTCCCTTCAAACATGGGCTCCTGAGGAAAACCAGACTAGGGGCAGCCTCCATGCCTCTCCCTCACGTCTCTAGGCCTGGGGGACACCCTGAGGACCCTCCTGGGCAGGCCATGCTCCCCTCCTCAGCCCTTCTCTGGGTGACCACACCCCAAAGCTCTGGCCACAATGACACCAGGTGCTTCTGGGTCTTCCCTAGAAAGGCTGGCTCCTAATCCCCAATGTCCAGCTCACTCATGCCTCAGATCCTGTCCCAAGCTGCACCATGCTGGAGACACCCACATTCCCCCACCCCAGCCCTGGGCACCTTGTTTTTTTCCTTGAGTCAGGGTCTGCCTCTGTTGCCCAGGCTGGAGTACAGTGGCGTGATCTTGGCTCACTGCAACCTCCGACTCCCAGGTTCAAGCAATTCTCCTACCTCAGCCTCCCGAGTAGCTGGGACTACAGGCGTGTGCCACCACCATGCCCAGCTAATTTTTTTGTCTTTTTAGTAGAGACAGTCTTACTAGGTTGCCCAGGCTGGTCTTGAACTCCTAGAATCAAGCAATCCTCCCACCTTGGCCTCCCAAAGTTGCTGGGATTCCAGGTGTGAGCAGTCACGCCCTGCCACCGTGGAACTTTCTCTTCAGCTCTGAGAGCTGATCTCCCTAAAGCCTCAATGACCCCATCTCAAGAACTGCCATCACAGACTCCCCGTCCCTAGTCTGCATCTCCCCCTACATACTACAATGTGTAGAGCCTCAGCCACATTAGGAAACACTGACCCTTTTAATTTTAAAATCCCTATGTGAAAACCCCACCTCCTTCAGGAAGCTTTCTCCAGACCACCCCTTCCAAATCTTACACTTTTACGTATGCCTCCCTGTCCCACAGAGTGGCACTGGGGCTTCAGTTTTTATTATCATCCATCCACTGATACCCACAAACACTGGCAGAATCCCAACACCTGGGGTCCCTTAAACCCACCAGGTGCTCAATATATATGCTTACTAATCATCACAGCTATTTTCTGAGTGGTGGTCCTGAGTTGGGCGTAAAGTCAAGCCCATGATATATATACTCACTCATCTTCATAGCAACCCACAAGGTATTGCTGTTATTACTTTATAGATGAAGAAACTGAGGTTCAGGGAAGTCCCCTATTTTGTCCATGGTCACGCACATCTCTCTGACCCAAAGCCTGAGTGTTTCCACCCCACCAAGCAGCCTTTCTGTTGCCCAGAATTCATCCAATCAACATCAGATTGCCAATACTGAATCAGCTTGTCCTTTCGGTAGCTGAGGGAACACAGAACCCCAGATATCTTATCATGGCGGAACTAGAGTTCCCTTTGGTTTTTTATTCTGTCTCACAGATAAGGAAACGGAGGCACAGAGATGTGACTTACCATTGTGGTTCTGCCAGATGGTTATCAAACCGAAAAGCACGGAAAGAGGGTCTGATGAATTGTCCGGCCCCTAAGGAGAATGCTTTCTTTGCTGTAGGCTGCATGATCTGCCCAAATATTGGAAGGTAAGCTGGGGGAGAGGGGCAGGGATGGATCTGTCTGGGGATAATTCCTTTGTTGCAGAGACTCGAGCTATAAATCTTTCTTGCTTTGAATCAAATCACAGGATTCCAGCAGGTGAGGGGCAGTGTTTATGCTATTCCTGATGACAGCGGCCCAGGCGACCAGACCTTCAGAAGGACAGGGATGGAGCTGGCCTTACTGAGTCCCTAGAGGGTGGTGTAAAATGCACCATAGCTACCAAACAGACCAAGCTTGCCGCAACCCCCCTACCAAGACTTTTCTGGCCTCAATATATGCAAATCATCATCACCATCATGATCATCATCCTCCCCCCATCCCCCACTTAGCACTTTGCACTTTCCTAAGTGCTTCCCAACAGTGCTGCACACTGTAATGCACACAGTGCTCGGATGGGCCAGGTTACTTGCTGGTTATAGCAGGCACTGGGTTATGGTCATTTTTGTTTGCCACATACCAAGCTTCTGCCATGTGCCATGCCCCGTGCTAGGCTAGAAGTGGTGCTTCATGGAAGAGACATGGTTTCTGGCAGTGCCCAGGTGCCAGGAAAGACAGTCCCATCCATCCTTGAAGCCAGCAGTGAGCTGGAGTCAGAGCTTTGCCCACTGGTGGCTTAGGAACATTTCCTTTTAGGGCAGAACAGGGAGGGTCTGTCCCACAGCACCTCCCACTCCTCAAAGTGAGGGTGGCTCAGCCACCTTAAGCTCAGAAGCACTAGGGACTAACCCCTCTTTCCTGACACAGCCCAACGCCCTTCTGGGTGGTTCTAAGAGGCTTCCCAACAAAAGGTTCATATGAAGGCCCACCCTGAAGTCCAGCTGTCCCCAGAGAGTAGGGCTGAGGAGTGCCACCACACTCTGGTGTCATCTCAACCCTGCATGTCATGTGGCTCTTCAGTGATTGCCACCCTGAAAGCTGTTTTGACTGTTCCTCACACTGCAGCCCCTCTTCCGGGGACACACATTCTTCCCCCATTCTTCCCCCGCCAGGACCTTTCCTTTCTAGTCAGGCTGGTGGAGTCTCCCGCCGGCCACAGGAGGATGCCCACACCTGCCTGCTCCCTGAGTGCCAGCCCCTGCCCACTACCAAAGGTTTCCTGCGGTGTAGAGGAGAGACTGTACTGCCCTCCCATCTCCCCCGGCCCCTTGCAGTCCAGTCCCAAACCGCCAGCACTTGCTCGCGGCAGAGTCCCTTCCCTGTCTGTGCTGTCCCTGCAGTCCTCCTGGCCTAGGGTGATCACACCACCTCCCCTCTTTCTCCCTGCAGACACGTGCTCAGGTGGGCAAGAGAGAATGAGAAATGTGCTTCTCCCGGTCCTGATCCGACTCCGGCTGTTCCTAGGGGCTTAGGAACACCTGCTCTGGTTGAGTTTGCAGCCATCGCCTGTTCCCCCAAAGAGAATGAGTAACATTTCACCTTGAAAAGAAACAAGGAGGGAATGTTCTGAGGTACAGCTCTGTTCCGTGAGAGACAGGTACGGTTTCTAAGGTGTGTCTAAAATGCAGCTCAATCCTATTCTAGGAGAGAGAAGTTCCCGTTTGAACAACAGGATTCGAGGGGGTCTCACCACCGTAGCCACGCACTAAGAAGTGACTGCTTTGGGGACACGGAGATAGGACCCCCACTCAGCCAGGTGACTCTGGGACTATGGAAGGTCCACTTCCACAGTCTCTGTACCTGCCCCAGCACAGGCCCAGGGGGTTGAGCCTGCACACATTGCTTGGAAAACCCTCTCTGCAAATGGGTAAGCACATTGCCCGCGTGGGCAGTGGCTGGAGGCTTGTCACCTGCTTCAGGGACTTCCTCGGGAGCTTCTCGCCTGCCTCTTTGCCTGGAATTAACGAATACACAATATAGCCCCACATTCCCTCCAACACGAAGGAAAGGTGTAATCAGATCCCGAGGGTCCCGCAGAAGCGTCGAGCCTCGCGGTGCTGTCTCCCTTTTCTTTCCCAAGCAAACCCACTTAGCAACGGCGCGCCCCTGTCTGCCCGGGCAGAATCCACTGCCCACTCCTCCCGAGTGGAGACTGGAGACGAATCCACGCTCGGACTCTGCACCTGCCGCGTAGTGGAGTTTGGAGGGGGCGTGGAGGGTGCAAGGTCAGGGCTTCGTATGTGACCCCGGCGGCGACAGGGCTGCTCCGGGTCAGACCACGCGGCGCGTCGGGCTTCCCTGCAACCTGGCCGGGTAGGGGGCACACGGGCACGGTGGGGCATCCGGCGGAGCCCGGGCCGGCCACTCACCATCCTGGGAGGCCAGCAGCGGCGACAACAGCAGCAGCAGCAGCGCCGAGAGCGCCAGCGCGCAGCGCATCGTGTCCTCGCCTCTGGGCCGGGAGCAGGTGGCTGCGGGGCCGGCGGAGGGTCCGCGCGTCCGGGCGGTAGGAGCGTGGGCGCCGCTCGGGGAGGCCTGTGGGTGGCTCCGGCGACCGGGCTGTGGCCTGGGGCTCCCGGGTCGCGCTGCGCCGGCTCTTCCTCCCTACTGCTGCCGCAGAGCGGGGCTGGGGCGCAGAGCCAGCAGCAGAGGAGCGGCGGCGGCGGCTGCGTCCTGGGCGGCGTCTGCGCGGCTGCGGCCCCACTGGCGGCTGCGGCTACTCCTGGCCCGTCCCGTCCGCGCCGGCCCCCGCCCCCTCCCCTCCCCCTCCCCTCCCCCTCCCCCTCCCCTCCCCCTCCCCCAGGAGCCCGCCCGCGGCGGCGGCCGGGCAGGGCGGGGCCGGGGCTGGGCGGGCGCTGGGCCGTGAACAATGAGCAGAGGAGGAAACTCCGCCCTGGAGCTCGGCGGGCGGGAGGGCGGGCGGCCTCCGCGCCTTGGGGGGCTTTGAGTGTGTGCGCGCGGGCCGGGGCCGGGGGCTTCTGCGGGGCAGCTGGGCCCCGCCCACAGGTGTCCCCCCGAGTGCTTCTGAGTGGGCCTGGCGGGAACCCCCAGCACACAGCAGGGGCCCTCGCACTACGAGCAAATCCGGAGCCGGCGGACCTCCAACCTTGCGTGGTAACTGATAACCGTTCGCGGCCTCCCGGGCTGCGGCGTGTTCTGCAGCGACCCCGGAGAAGCTCATCTCCCACCTGCCAAGTGCAATTCACCTGCCGGCGGGCCCCCATCCCGCACTACTTCTGAGCGGGTCTCTGCAGCTGGGTGTGCACCGGGCAAGCTGGACTAATTCACTGCTTCACCTCTCCAAGGCTAGGTTCCTTACCTGTGAAATGGAGATGATGGTTAAAAAACAACAGCAACAATTTCAGGGATGAATGTGTGCCAGGCTTTACGTATATTAATTCGTTTGCTCTTCATGACAACCATATTTTTAGCCTCATTTTGCAGACAGGGAAATTGAGTCAAAAAGAAGTTAAGAAACTTCTGAGGTCACATAACAGGTAAGTGGCAAACCTGCCTCTGAGAGTAGTTTGGAGAAATACCGTGCCTGGAATATAGTAATTGCTCTGCAAGGAGTGGTTGTTACTTTTATTCCTGCTATATAAAGAACAGTTATAAAGATTTAGAACTTTTGGGTCAAAACAGACTTGGACTCAAAACCTAACTGTGCCAATCTGTTAATTGTAAAACCCTAGGCAAGTTATTCTCAGTACCTCATTTCTTTTCATCTGTAGAATAGGGATAATAACACCTACCTCAGGGGGTTGTTGGGAAACTTAAATGTGATCCTACAAGATAATACTTAGCTTAGGGCCAGGAACACAAAAGTCTCAATGAATGAAGTAGCTCGCGCTCCACGTGAGGATCAGAGATATTTGCACATTGCGGATGGGAGTGAGTTTTGGAGAATTCCGTAAACTGAGTTTATCCGGCGAAAGAACAAAGAAGTTCGTCTCCCCTCCCCCGCTCCCCTCCTTTTTACCCCTGAAAGCTGCTTGGGAGACGCAGACCCCAGGACCGCCTGAGGAGGAGGCACATCAGAGCGGCCGGGAAGCGGAGGGGGCGAGGGGTGGTTAACCTTGGAACCGGGGTACGGCGTGAATTTGGCTCACGTGACTCCGGAGCTGCTAATCTGGAGTCTCTCTGCCAGATGGGGCTGGGTGGAGGGGTTTTCCCCAGGATCTAGCCGCGTCCCGGGGACGGGGCACTTCGTGAGCCCCTCAAGTCGGCTGTAAGCAGGCGATGCCTGCAGGGCAGTGCGTCCCTGCAGCCGCGAAGGAAGCTCTGGAGCCCTGGATGGGGTTCCGTGGCAGCCGGCCTCAAGCTTAGGAAGGGCTGACGGGGCTGTTTTCATCAGGAAGTTTCTGCAGGATCGTCTGGCCCCGTTTTCCACACCGCATATGGGAAAGACAGAGGGTGTTCCCGGTGTGTGTGTGTGTGTGTGTGACTATCTTTGATGTTTTTTTAGTACTGTTCCCCTGACATCATGTCAATAAAAGGCCTGTTTTCTTCTGAAACCAAGCAATATATACATATTTTTTTTAACTGGGATTTTTAAAAATGTGTATAGCACTCTGATTTAAACAGTGTTTTGCACTCAATCATTCAATTTCTCTAGAAACTCAGAAGCAATCACGTTAACTTTATAAAGAGAGCATATATTTTGAAGCTTAGGGCATTTGAAATGCACATGATTTGGGATTGGTGCCATTACAAGATCATGCAAAATTAAAATGAGAGCAGACATCTGGGCTTAGAGAAGACACAGAAAAGTGAGAATTGTGCTGAACTCTTCCCAGTATCCAACAGCCCCCCTCAACTTGTGTACAACGTGGCTTTCTGGAATGAAGCTGGCTGGGTTTTGAGGTCACTGGTGGCCAGTGAGATGAGCCAGCCTCAGGTGATTGGCCTGTGCCTTTGGCCCCATTTAGCATTGTGCTCCAACTAGTGAGTTCGCCAGCCCAGAACACCTGAGCTTATATTTGAAACCCAAAGCACTTTATGGATGCTGTTTTTGAAGCTTTTCATCAGGAAGTTTGCAGGATCATTCCTTCTGAGGTTTGTTGCATTTTGGTTATTTTCCTGGGTTCAAGCGATTCTCCTGCCTTAGCCTCCTGAGTAGCTAGAATTACAGGCATCCACCACCATACCCTGCTAATTTTGTATTTTTAGTAGAGATGGGGTTTCTCCATGTTGGTCAGGCTGGTCTGGAACTCCCGACCTCGGGTGATCTGCCCTCCTCGGTCTCCCAGAGTGCTGGGATTCCTGGCGAGAACCACTGTGCCTGGCCTTCACATTTTTATCAATCAAATGGTTTTGCTGCCCCATGGGCGCAGAAGCCAATACTATGAAACACTAGCTTTTGAGAAAGTAGTGGCTTTGTTTGCAAAACTGGTCAGCAAAGAGACAGGAGTGAATTCAAATCTGTCTCCCCAGCCGGGCATGGTGACTCATGCCTTTAATCCCAGAACTTTGGGAGGCCGAAGTGGGCAGATCACCTGAGGTCAGGAGTTTGAGACCAGCCCAGCCAACATGGTGAAACCCCATCTCTACTAAAAATACAAAAAATAGCCAGGCTTGGTGGCATGCGTCTGTAATCCCAGCTACTTAGGAGGCTGAGGCTGGAGAATTGCTTGAACCTGGGAGGTGGAGGGTGCAGTGAGCTGAGATTGCACCACTGCACTGCAGCCTGGGCAACAGAGCAAGACTGCATCTCAAAAATAAAAGAAAAAATGTCTCCCCGATTTGGGACCTGGGGTAAATTTATGGGATCCAAAGGCAAGGGAAAAGATTTGGGAATGTTGACCTGACAGAATCTGATTGGAGGGCTTTAAATTTGACCATTTGGCCAGACGCGGTGGCTCACGCCTGTAATCCCAGCACTTTGGGAGGCCGAGGCGGGTGGATCACGAGGTCAGGAGATCGAGACCATCCTGGCGAACACGGTGAAACCCTGTCTCTACTAAAAATACAAAAAAAATTAGCCAGGCATGGTGTCAGGCACCTGTAGTCCCAGCTACTCAGGAGGCTGAGGCAGGAGAATGGCGTGAACCCGGGAGGCGGAGCTTGCAGTAAGCCAAGATCGTGCCACTGCACTCCAGCCTGGGTGACAGAGCGAGACTGCATCTCTAAATAAATAAATAAATAAATAAATAAATGTGACCATATACAGAAAGGTATGTTGAGGTGGACTTTTAGCCCCACATCTTCCAAGCCATTGTACCTCTGGCTTCTGAGAGAGTTCTGGCATTCGGGTTCCCATCAAGTCTCTTAGTCATTTTAGTTCCAGGGGAGATTTCTATTGCTCATGCTGGGGGCAACATGACATTTTGTTATCAACAGAGTAAGCCCAGTTTGGGCTTGTCCCTCAGTTACAACATCATACATACAGATACAGATCTATAGATACAGATCTTGAATGCAAATATGAATGTCACCTGGAAGATATTACGCAGGAACCCATGGCACAAGGTTACACATTTTTCCATGGCCCCTGGCTGTCAATGTTAGGGGTCATAATTCTCTGCCCCAGGTGCAATTTGGTGATGTTGTTTACGTAAGTGCATCCCTAAGTACAGACTCAGTAAGTCCTCTTGACCCTCTTCCTAAGTAATATTGATCCCTAGACACAACATCTAGGGGTGAGACAGACTGTCCGCTACCACATCCCCCAGTAAAAGATGAGTGCACACATGTATCCATCCTGAAGCTACACCTCCTACTTGTAAGGAGCTAGGGATGCTCTTACCTGGGCTTTCTAATCACGGACCTCTGAGTTCCTTGTGGGTTGGAGCAGTGTTTACTTCATCTTGGAATCCAGTGCCCAGTATGGTGGTGTCTGACCCCAAGCAGGTGCATGATATTCAAAGGCTGCATGGATGAAGAAGTGATTGGATTTTATCTCCAAGGTTGGGTTACCCCTGACTGCCAAGTTGTGTGGTTCTATGAATGTCAGCTGGGACTCAAGTTGGGCAGCTCACCCCAAAGTCATGCCTCTATGTACTATTATTCAATAACATTGACTCTAACAGGCAGAGTGTGCTAGGTTCTGTGCACTGGGCTGAGAATGCAACCCTGTACACAAACATGACTAACGTGTAGTAGGGGCTGTAACACCGGCATGGGTGGGCATGTGGGAAGTGGAGAGCAGGATGGCTCAGCCCCACCTGGGGAGGTCAAGGAAGGCTCCAGAGGAGGGAACTGGGTCTCGGAGGAGTTGTAGGACTTCACCAAGGGAAGAGTGAAAGGGAGGGCTTTTTGGGCAGATGGAACAAGATCTACAGGTATTTTGCCCTCAGCAGAGCATAGGATTTGTGGGGGTGATGGGAGATGAGGCTTGGGAGGTGGGTAAAGGTGAGATGCTTAGACAATGAAGAGTCACTACAGGGTTTCAGCTGGAAGGGGCAAGACCAGCTTTTCTTTTCCTTTTTTTTTTTTTTTCCTGAGACAGAGTCTTGCTTTGTCAACCAGGCTGGGGTACAGTGGTGCGATCTCAGCTCACTGCAACCTCCACCTGCCAGGTTCGAGCAATTCTCCTGCCTCAGCCTCTTGAGTAATTGGGATTACTGGCCCATGCCACCATGCCCAGCTACTTTTTTTTTTTTTTTATTCTTAGTAGAGATGGGGTTTCACCATGTAGGCCAGGCTGGTCTCGAACTCCTGACCTCATGATCTGCCCACCTTGGCCTCCCAAAGTGCTGGGATTACAGGCATGAGCCACTGCACCTGGCCTCAAGATCAGCTTTTCATGAGAGAAAGATCATTCTAGCTGCAGTGGACTTAGGAAGGGTGGGCTGATGTGAGGTGGGAGGTGAGCACAGCATTTGGGGAGGCTAGTGCAGCTGTCCCTAAAGGGCCTGCCCTCAGACAGTGGTGGTGGGAAAGAAGAGAAGGGCCTGATGCAAGAGGTATCTGAGGGTAGCATTGATATAGGACTCAGTGGCCCACTGGATGTGGACATGGTATGTGGGCTGGTGTGTGTGGTATGTTGAGGGCAGAAAGACGTGGCAGGACTGCATGAATTATCTGAGTGCCATGGTTGGAGGGAGAGCAAATGGAACAAACCATGATGGAGAATATAAGAAGAGAAGCAAATGTGGGAGAAGAAAATGATGGGTCCAATTTCAAGCAGGTTGACTATGAAGACCCATGGCCATGTCTCAAAGTTATATCCAAGACAAGACTCAGGGGCTATGTCTAGAAGTTCTTTCCTTCCTCCCCCACCCCCCAATAAATAGAGATGGGGTCTTGCTGTGTTACCCAGGCTGGTCTCAAACTCCTGGCCTCATGCGATCCTCCCAGCTTGACCTCTCAAAGTGCTAGGATTCCGGATGTGAGCCACCACACCTGACCTAGAAGTTTTATTTGTGACAGTGAAGCTCAGACCTGAAGTCAGGACTGGAAATGGAGATCCAAGAACCATAACCAAGCAGATGGGGTTGTAGCCATGACTATAGATGATGGGCTAGGAATATTCTGCCGTGGAGAAGAGAAGAGGCTAAAGTCAGAGCCCTTCAAAAGATCAACATTAAGGCAGGGTGCGGTGGCTCACTCCTGTGATCCCAGCACTCTGGGAGGCCAAGGCGGGTGGATCACAAGGTCAGGAGATCGAGAACATCCTGGCTAACACGGTGAAACCCGTCTCTACTAAAAAAAAAAAAAAAAAAAAAAAAAACAACTAGCCGGACATGGTGGTGGGCACCTATAGTCCCAGCTACTCCAGAGGCTGAGGCAGGAGAATGGCGTGAACCCAGGAGGCGGAGCTTGTAGTGAGCCAAGATCCTGCCACTGCACTCCAGCCTGGGTGACAGAGCAAGACTCCATCTCCCAAAAAAAAAAAAAAAAAAAAAAAAGAAGATCAACATTAAGGAATGGGCTTAGGAAGAGATGGAGAATGTGTTGCTGAATAGAAAGTCAACCAACAGAGAAGGAGGCCATAGAAACGGAGGGAGGAGAGTGTTTTAATAAGAAGGAGGTGGTCAAGAGTGTCACCTGCTCCAACGACTGAAATCTACCAGCTGAAGTTTACAATGAAAGGGTCCTTGGGGATCTTACCCAGGGTGATTTTAGTAAAGTGAAGTAACTGAGGGGAGAGAATGGAGATGAGGAAATGGAGGCAGCAAGTGTGGATGGGAAGGGAAGAAGGGAGAACATGAAGTCAAGGGAAAAGTTTGTGTGCATTGGTTCATTTAAAAATTGGAAATGTGGCCAGGCGCCGTGACTCATGCCTATAATCCCAGCACTTTGGGAGCCTGAGGCAGGCGGATCGTTTGAGCCCAGGAGTTTGAGACCAGCCTGGCCAATATGGTGAAATGTCATCTCGGCACAAAATGTAAAAATTAGCCATGTATGGTGGCACATGCCTGTAGTCCCCGCTATTCAGGAGGCTGAGTGGGAGGATAGCATGAGCCCGGGAGACAGAGGTTGCAGTGAACCAAGATCACGCCACTTCCACCTGGGTTACAGAGTGAGACCCTGTCTCAAAAAATAAAATAAAATTTAAAAAATTGGAAATGTAGGCGGGCAGATCATGAGGTCAATAGATCGAGACCATCCTGGCTAACATGGTGAAACCCCGTCTCTACTAAAAATACAAAAAATTAGCTGGGCGTGGTGGCGGGCGTCTGTAGTCTCAGCTGCTTGGGAGGCTGAGGCAGGAGAATGGCGTGAACCCGGGAGGCGGAACTTGCAGTGAGCCGAGATCGCGCCACTGCACTCCAGCCTGGGCGACAGGGAGAGACTCTGTCTCAAAAAAAAAACAAAAAAGAAAAAGAAAATTGGAAAGGTGTATATGACTGTGGGCCAACCGGAAGAAGATATTTGAAAGGGAGAAGTTACAAGAGATGGGATGAGAAGCAGAGATGGAAGGACTAATCTCAGGCCAAGGGAACCTCGCCACTGAAGGTATGGATGGAAACGCAGTTTGTCATGGTAGATAGGAATAGCCTTGCAGTGAGTTAGAACTTCATCTTTGCTTTTTGACTTAGTAACTGTGTGATTTTGAGCTTTTACTTAACCTCTGTGAGCCCCAGTCTTCCCCTTTATGAAATAAATAACATCAATTTTGCAGAATCTCTGCGAGAATTTGTGTGTTGGGGGGTGCACAATGTCTCGCTGGTGCACAATAAATACATTTAAAAAGCAAAACTTGCCAGGCGCGGTGGCTCACGCCTGTAATTCCAGCACTTTGGGAGGCTGAGACAGGCAGATCACGAGACCAGGAGATCGAGACCATCCTCACTAACCACTGAAACCCCGTCTCTACTAAAAAATACAAAAAATTAGCCAGGCGAGGTGGCGGGCACCTGTAGTCCCAGCTACTCAGGAGACTGAAGTAGAAGAATCACTTGAACCAGGGAGGCAGAGCTTGAAGTGAGCAGAGATCGCGCCACTGCACTCCAGCCTGGGCGACAGAGCGAGACTCCGTCTCAAAAAAAGAGCAAAACTTTGTGTCCACAGCAGAGCTTCAATGCCCGTGTGGTTCCTGCTGCATTCACTCCAATGAGGAGCCTGCTCTTCAACAGATGTTTTTTCTTTTGGACGCCCTTCGCCGTGGGTTGGAAGAGCAGGTCATGCCCTGGCACAGCAGGTAGAGAGGGTTTTCCACGATGGCTGCATCCATTGCAGGCCAGAGCTGTGGGTTGCAAAACTGGGGTTGTCCCTCCTGCTCGGATGTAATGGAGTTACCTGAACGTGGGCCCTTGGGACCAGGCCTAGCATCTAAGAGAGAGTCGAAGGCTCAGCAGATGTTAGAGAGCACTTGGCCCAATGTGGGAAGAAAGCAGAGTCCCAGAGAGTGGAGGTGAAGTCCTCCCTCACTCAACTCATCAACAGCGCAGGTTCCAGAAGCAGCTTAGAACTCTAGCTCCTGTTCTAACAGCCCATTGCATGCATCTGTGTCCCACAGCTGTTGGTCTTACAACTCAAAAAGGCACAGGTCCCCTGGCAGGAGCAAAAGACAATGTGCCATGGAGATGGAACTGAGGGAGGGAGTTATGAGACAATTACTACTTACATTGAACTAAAAGAAGACCAAGGCATCAGCTTCGGCTCAGTCTTCGCCATACACCCCAACCTGCTTTCCATTCTCACTCAGTCCCTGACCATCCCTCCCATTCCCCTGCCCGGTATAGTAAAAATAGTGTGCAGTTAGCTTCCTCCACCCTGGAGGCTGACCAGGACCAGAATCAGCACTTGGATAGTACTGCATGGAATTTTGCCCGTATTCTGGGCATGGTGCTAAACACTTTACATTCCTAACATGATTTAATCTTCATATATCTGGAAAGGCAAATATATTACCATGATCCCATTTTACAGATGAGCAGATGAAAACCTTATTTCCCTAGGATAACCCGAAGGTAGACATGTGTATTACTCTGTTCTCACATTTGCTAAAAGAAAAACTTCAGGCCGGGCACGGTGGCTCACGCCTGTAATCCCAGCACTTTGGGAGACTGAGATGGCCAGATCACTTGAATTCAGGAGTTCAAGAACAGCCTGGCCAATATGGTGAAGCACCATCTCTACTAAAAAATACAAAAATTAGCTGGGCGTGGCGGCAGATGCCTGTAGTCCCAGCTACTCAGGAGGCTGAGGCAAGAGAATTGCTTGAACTCAGGAGATGGAGATTGCAGTGAGCCGAGATCGCACTGTTATACTCTAGCCTGGGTGACAGAGCGAGACTCCATCTCAAAAAAAAAAAAAACAGTATATATATATATAAAGTATATAAGTGTATATATATATATAAAGAAAAACTTCAGCTGATTAAATTTAAAGGAGTTTAATTGATCAATGACCGATTTGCAAATTGGGCGGCCCCCAGAATCACAGCAGATTCACAGAGACTCTAGCACAGTCACGTGGTGGAAGAAGATTTACAGACAAAAAAAGGGAAATGACATACAGAAATTGGAAGTGAGGTACAGAACAGCTGGATTGATTACAGCTTGGTGTTTGCCTTATTTGAACACAGTTTGTACACTCAACAGTAGATGAATGGTTGAAGTGTGGCCCCTGGGATTGGCCAAGACTTGGCTATTGTTACAGGCGCATACCCCTAAGTTAGGTTTTCAATGTTGTCTGCCTATTAAGCTAGCTTACAGTTCATCCACAAGGACTCAAATATAGTCCTTCTCAGGCCATATTTAGTTTGCTTTAACACTTTGCTATAAAGAAGTACCTGAGGCTGGATAATTTATAAAGAAACAGATTCAGCCTGGTGCAGTGGCTCATGCCTGTAAGCCTGTAATCCCAGCACTTTGGGAGGCTGAGGCGAGTGAATCACTGAGTTCAGGAGCTTCAGACCAGCCTGGCCAACCTGGCCAACATGGTGAAACCCCGTCTCTACTAAAAATACAAAAACTTAGCTGGGTGTGGTGGCGTGTGCCTGTAATCCCAGCTACTCGAGAGGCTGAGGCAGGAGAATCGCTTGAACCCGGAGGCGGAGGTTACAGTGAGCTGAGATCGTGCCACTGAACTCCAGCCTGGGCAATGAGAGCAAAACTCCATCTCAAAAAAAGAAAGAAAGAAAGATTTATTTGGCTCACAATTCTGCAGGCTGTGCAGGAGCCTAGGGCCAACATCTGATCAGCTTCTGGGGAGGCCTCAGGAAACTTACAATCATGGTGGAAGGCAAAAGGAAAGCAGGTGCATCACATGGTCAAAACCAGGAGCAAGACAGCGAGGGAGGAGGTGCTACACACTTTTAAATGACCAGATCTCACAAAAATTCACTCATTATTGCAAGGACAGCACCAAAAAGGATGGTACTAAGACATTCATGAGAAATCCACCCCCATGATCCATCAGCTCCCCCTAGGTCCAATCTCCAACATTGGAGGTTACATTTCTATATGAGATTTGGGATGAGATGATATCATTGTGTCTTTGTTATGTGGCCCTGCTGCCTGATGTTGACATGTATGCAGCTAATTTCCCTGATGAGCTGTGGCTGCTTGAGGACAGAGCTGTGTCTGGCTCTCCTTCACACCCTTGGCAGTGCCTGACTTTTGCATCCTCACCCGTCTCCTCTCCTACCTTCCCTTCACCTGCCACCAGAGAAGTGGCCTCAGAGTCAGATGGGATTTCATCCCGTACCTGACCAAACTCCCTAATTCTGGCCCCAACTAACCATTCCAACCTCTTCTCCCACTGCCTGGGAGAAAACTCTTTTTTTTTTTTTTTTTTTGAGACAGAGTTTTGCTCTTGTTGCCCAGGCAACAATGGCGTGATCTCGGCTCACGGCAACTTCCACCTCACAGGTTCAAGCAATTCTTCTGCCTCAGCCTCCTGAGTAGCTGGGATTACAGGCATGGGCCACCACAGCCGGCTAATTTTGTATTTTTAGTAAAGATAGGGTTTCTCCATGTTGGTTAGGCTGGTCTCGAACTCCCGACCTCAGGTGATCTGCCCACCTTAGCCTCCCCAAGTGCTGGGATTACAGGAATGAGCCACTGGGCCCGGCAGATAAAACTCTTTAGATTCAACTATGACATTCACCTTCACTCTTCCCTTTTTTTTTTGTTTTTTTTTGTTTTTTGTTTTTTTTTTTTTTTAGATTGAGTCTCGCTCTATCACCCAGGCTGGAATGCGATGTCACAATCTTGGCTCACTGCAACCTCCATCTCCAGGGTTCAAGCCATTCTCCTGCTTCAGCCTCCCAAGTAGCTGGGATTACAGGCACCCGCAACCACACCTGGCTAATTTTTTTATTTTTCATAGAGACAAGGTTTCACCATGTTGGTCAGGCTGGTCTTGAACTCCTGACCTGAAGTGGTCTGCCCGCCTCGGCCTCCCAAAGTGCTGGGATTACAGGGGTGAGCCACTGCACCCGGCCTCGCTTTCACTCTTGAATGCTTTAGATGCTGCTCTTTGTGCCGGATTTAACCTGCTCCCACCTGCCAGTGATCTCCTAGCCTATTCTGACCTGAGCCCTGCCCCTCAGGCCAGAGAGAAACACTTCCTCCTCTGGATTCCCTTTGCCTTGTACTGGTGCCTTCATTCACTGTCTAACTTTGTGCGCCTTTTGTTAGTTATTCACACAGACCTTAAGTTCTTTCTTTGAGGGCAAGAACCTCACTGTATTTGTTTGTGTCCGTTTCATTCTCAGCACAGCATCTGGTCCAGGTTGAGGGCAGAGTAGTTGCAATATTGGCATTCAATAATAAGAACAATGTGAACACTATCTGGAGTCCACCAATCCTTACCGTGTGTGCTAGCGCTGAGCTACGTGTTTTACATGGATGGGCCTATTGGATCTTCACAACAACTCCACGAGATAGGTGCTGTTATTAATCTTGTTTTACTGATAAGGAATCAGAGGACTTTGTGGAAATTAAGTAACTTGACTAAAACCACACAGCTTAACAGTTGTGGAGTCGGGGTTCATACCCGGCAGCCTGACTCCCAAAACTACTATGATATTTAGAGGGTAAATAAACAGCTGCAAACGGATATTCATTATATTACAACTTTGCCTTCTGTGTCCCATAAACATGGCGAAAAGATGAACTATCTGACCCTAGGAGCAATCTAAAATACATGATGCTGATGAAGCAGACTACTAGTGTTTTTTTGTTTTGTTTTTGAGAGGGAGGGTCTCAGTCTGTCACCCATGCTAGAGTGCAGTGATGCAATCTTGGCTCACTGCAACGTCTACTCCTGGGTTCAAGCAATTCTCCTGCCTCAGTCTCCCAAGTAGCTGGGACTACAGGCGTGTGCCACCATGCCCAGATAATTTTTGTATTTTTAGTAGAGACGGGATTTCACCATGTTGGCCAGGCTGGTCTCGAACACCTGACCTCAGGTGATCTGCCTGCCTCTGCCTCCCAAAGTCTTGGGATTACAGGGGTGAGCCATCACGCCCAGTCGACTACTAGTGTTTTTAAAAAATCAAGGAAATGATTGGTTCACCCACACAACCTCTTGTAATCACTTATCCAAAGTCATTTGTAAACTTTTCAAATCCACACCACCCTGGATCCCCAAAGGGGCCCACCCAACTTGAATAAGAATGGACATGTACTTAGCCTTACAGTTTCCAGTTACCGAGCCTTTATTATACAATACACAAGAGACCATGCCCTGCATTGAAGGCAAACATACACAGAACTTTCCATGTAATCACAGGATCCTGCTCAGCTCTGGGCTACTTCCTCCATCTGCACAAATCAGAATTGCCACCCCACCCCGGCGTTTTCACACTATTGTTCCCCACCTCTCCCTTTCACATGTGCAGGGGGCTTCCTAATTGTCTTGACTGGTTAGTAATTGTTACGGGATTCTATTCACCTTTCCTGGAAGTTTGATTCACAAATCAAGCCCGGATTTATGCAAGTCCATCATACTTTCTGCTCTTAGAGTACACACTCTGTTTTCAGGGCCTTAGGTTTCTGAGAAAAGTATGTAGCTCAGGTGTCCTTCTCTCAACTGTAAAATAGAGCAGCCCTGCCGGGACCCCAAGGGGTCAGGGCTGCAGACCCGCTAGAGCAAACAAGCAGCCCAGATACGAACAAATGACAGCAACACATGAGGCTGGGATTTAGCAGTGGAGGTTCCTACGATTTAATTAACCTCTGAAGCATTGTTCTTCCCCATGTCACCGGGGCACTTGATAACAGTTGCACATGCAAAGTGCACAGCTGGGGTTGTAAGATCTGCCTCTCTGTGGCAGGAAGACAGAGCCCACAGCTCCAAGAGGGCCAGCCCGGAGCAGAGGCAGCTGAGGGGCTGAAGAAAAAGCAGAGCCTCCCCTGCCCCCGACCATCACAAATGCTGTTTGCAGGCGCCATGTGGGAATTCCAGAATTCTCAAGTTGGAAAGAATCCTGACAAATAGCTTAGGGGCTTGAGTAAAATCGTGAACTTTGAGAATCCCAGAGCTTACAGAGCTCTTGCCTTCTCTTCCCTTATAGCACGAGTGGGTCATGCACTTCCAGATTCGGTTCTTTGTGTGTGCAGGGTGCCCCATCCAGGACGCTCAGAGCTCCATGAGACCTCGGGCCATGTCTCTGTCTTCACACCTACACCTGAGGCCTAGCATGTGCCTGGCCTTAGTAGCTGCTCAATAAATACTGGCTGAATAAATGAATCATCCTCCAAAGGTAATTTAAAAAGCAAAAAGTTATGTTTTTATGCTTTGTTTAGCATCAACTGGCTTATGATATCAGGACACTCTTTTTTGTTTTTTTGAGACGGAGTCTCGCTCTGTCTCCCAGGCTGGAGTGTGGTGGCATGATCTCAGCTCACTACAACCTCTGCCTCCCAAGTTCAAGCAATTATCCTGCCTCAGCCTCCCTAGTAGCTGGAATTACAGGCACCCACTACCATGCCCGACTGATTTTTGTACTTTTTAGTAAGACAGGGTTTCACTGTGTCAGCCAGGCTGGTCTCAAACTCCTGACCTCAAGTGATCCACCTGCCTCAGCCTTCCAAAGTGCTGAGATTACAGACGTGAGCCACCACGCCTGGCCCAATATCAGGAAACCCTGTAAGTGTTAGTTTCTTTACCTGCAAAGTGGGGAAAAGGATATCTGCCCTTACTATTTTTCAGAGAGGATTTGAAACTCTGCAGGCAAAAATTGCTGAAGAGCTTTGAAAACTAAACATTCCTTGTACCTATCATGTATTACTATGTTTATATTATTAGTTGTTTTATTACAGTCGCTCATGGACCTCACATAAGTGGATATCTAACGCTGACCAGGGCAACTCATTTAACTCCAGGGATGAACACCCCATTTTCTATCACAGGGTGCCTCAAGGTTATTCTATTTTTAAACCTTCAAATTATGGAAGGACAGTTTCTGAAGGCCGTTCTGTGATTTTTTTTTTTTTCTTTTTGAGACAGGATCCTGCTCTGTCAACTAGGCTGAAGTGCAGTAGCGCAATCATAGCTCACTGCAGCCTCAGCCTCTCAGGCTGAAGCAGTCCTCCTGTCTCTGCCTCCCAAGTAGCTGAGACCACAGGCACACACCAGCATGCCCAGATATTTTTTGTAAAGACAGGGGTCTCACTTTGTCACCCAGGCTGGTCTTGAACAAAATGCTGGTATTACAGGTGTGTGAGCATCCACGCCAAGCCATGTGCTGGTTTTATTTCTTTTTCCTTTTTGTTTTTAGACTGAATCTTACTTTGTCACCTAGGCTGGAGTGCAGTAGTATGATCTCAGCTCACTGCAATCTCCGTCTCCCAGGGTCAAGAGATTCTTGTGCCTCAGCCTCCTGAGTACCTAGGATTACAGGCACCTGCCACCATGCCTGGCTAATTTTTGTATTTTTAGTAGAGATGGGGTTTCACCACGTTGGTCAGGCTGGTCTCGAACTCCTGACCTCAAGTGATCTGCCCACCTCGGCCTCCCAAAGTGCTGGGATTACAGGTGTGAGCCACTGTGGCCGGTCATGTGCTGTTTTTTATGAACCCCTAGACATAGACACAGTGATGGATGAGGCAGGGTGCGAGGGTCAAGATCCTGTGGTTTGTTACTCTGTCCCAAGGTGGGAGTGAGTGTACCTAGTTTATTCTGAAGGGGGAGGTCCCCATCCTTTCCATAGGAACCATCAAGTGAGTGACTTTCTGCAGCGTCATCATCTTTTAGAAAGTGTCTAACAGTTGCTCTGTCAAGGAGTTCAGGTTCTTACATCCAAGTTATTTTATCTAGACTGCAAACTCACTAGGAAAAATAATTTGGACTTTTTAGAAGAAAGTCTGGATCTAACATTTATTAACATGTCTCCCTGGGGACCTCCAGACCAAAGAGCACAGCTCCCACCCTTTTATCATCTGATGACTGAAGAATCTGCTTTTCTAGCAGCAACCACCTCTTACAGGAAGGATCAAAAGACTGCATTGTCTGTCCAACTGTTAAGTACTGCAGTTGCAGCCTGTTGCTTTGTCCACAGAAATAAAGCTCTGAGACTTCCCTGCTTCTGCCCAGTGCCCTGCAGGTTCCAGAGTCCCAGATCTCCACTCCACAGGCGCACCCCAAAGCCCAGCCTCCTCATTTTCCTCTAGTGACCCCTCAGCATTTTTCTCTCCACTTTTGAAACCAAAAATCCACCCAAGGCTTTACTTGGAAACTGTAACGCACTAAATATATAGAATGAGGCACCTCTGCGCCACAGACAGTTGTCGAGCCTGGAACTACCTGAGCAGGTTTCTAACCTTGAATTCAGTCTTTGAAGATGTTTTCTTCTTCATATGTCAGGTAAGTCTAATGATCAATAGCGACTGTTTGCAGAACACTTACTTTGTGCTGGGCCCTATTTGAAGTGCGTTGCAAGCGTTATTTAATTTTCATGACAAACCTATGAGGAACAAACAATTGTCTTCCTATTTTACAGATAAGAAAACCGCGGCCTAGGCCAGGCATGGTGGCTCATGCCTGTATTCCCAGCACTTTGGGAGACTGAGACGGGAGGATCGCCTGAGGTCAGGAGTTAGAGACCAGCCTGGCCAACATGGTGAAACCCCATCTCTACTTAAAATACAAAACTAGATGGGTGTGGTGGCGGGTGCCTGTAATCCCAGCTACGTGGGAGGCTGAGACAGGAGACTCACTTGAATCCGGGAGGTGGAGGTTGCAGTGAGCCAAGACCGTGCCATTGCACTCCAGCCTGGGCAAGAAGAGCAAAACCCTGTCTCAAAAAATAAATAAATAAATGAAAGAAAGAAAAGAAAAGAAAGAAAACTGAGGCCTACTGCGTTAAATCACTTACCCAAAGTCATACAGGTAGTACGTGGCAGAGCTGGGCTTCAAAGCTAGGCGGTCAACTCTACCATAGCTATTTGAAAAACTACACCCTTCAAGTGAAAACCCCTTTCTCTCCAAGAATCCTTTTATTTTTTTTGAGATGGAGTTCCATTTGTTGCCCAGACTGGAGTCCAATGGCACGATCTTGGCTCACTGCAGCCTCCACCTCCCAGGTTCAAGCGATTCTCCTGCCTCAGCCTCCCAAGTAGCTGGGATTAGAGGCATGCGCCACCACGCCTGGCTAATTTTGTATTTTTAGTAGAGATGAGGTTTCACCTTGTTGGCCAAGTTGGTTTCGAACCCCTGACCTCAAGTGATCCACCCGCCTCGGCCTCCCAAAGTGCTAGGATTACAGGCATGAGCTACCACGCCTGACCAAATCCTCTTTTTTCCCTCCCACAGTTCAGCTCAAAAGAACCTCAGTCATGAAGCTTATTTTCTGAATTTCTCTTCCCTGGGGCATGTTTTTCATATCATTTTTGGAGTTCTTGCCATGCTGTGATAATGGGAGCACCCAAGCCTGTCCTTTCCTGCCCCTTCTCTTGCGGCAGAGGGAGGATGTTACCTCATGTTCATTGCTGGCTCCCGGTTCCTAGAAGAATCTCCACAAATGTTTGCTGATTGAAATAAAGATGAACACTAAGATGGTGGATTCTGCCACAAGTGATTCTAGGGACCAGGATGAGCATCACACTTAGTTGGGATCCTGGAGGATAGAGAATGAGCGAAAGGCATGATACTGGACTTTTAGGAGTTTGGGATCTAACTGGGAAGTTATATGTGCATGGCTTGAAGCATGCAGCTTAAGGCTTAATGAAGCCACAGATCAGCAAAGGCAAAAAAAAAAGCCTATCTAGATAATGATTAGTGGCATGGATCAACGTAAAACACATTACATTGAGACCAGCCTGGGCAACATGGTGAAACCTTATCTCTACTAAAAATACAAAAATTAGCTAGGCGTGGTGGTGCACACCTGTAGTCCCACCTACTCAGGAGGCTGAGGTGGGAAGATCACATGAGCCTAGGGTTGTTGAGGCTGCAGTGAGCTGAGATTGCACCACTGCACTCCAGCCTGGGTGACAGAGTGAGATCCTGTCTCAAAGAAAAGAAGAAAAAAAAAAAGAAAAAAAGTTATCCAGGAAAGTTTGAACCATCGCCTAATTCTTCTCCATATATATATATATATATTTTTTTTTTTTTTGGAAGGAAATAGACGTTCAAAGTCACGCCTTTGATCTTAACATTGCTCTCAAAATGGCAACTGCTCATACAGCAAAACGTTTTGAGCTCTAATTTTGTGCTAGACACGACACTGGGGCTTAAAAAGAAAAAGGAATGGGATGTGTCCCTTTCTGGAAGAATTCCTAGCAGGTTGGCCAGTTACCAACATTGGTCACTGTAGTGGCCATCTTTTTGAATGTTTATTCAAAAGACTAAACACTGGAAATTTATTAGTTAATGTTCACGTTGCAGGGAGATACTTTCATTATATCTATTTTAGAAGAGAAGAAAGAATTTAAACTTACCAAGTGCTATGAATTGAATTTTGTCCCCAGAAAAAAGATGTATGTTGAAGTCCTAACCCCCAGCACCTACCTCAGAATGCAGCCTATTTGGAAATAGTGTCATTGCAGATGTACTTAAGACCAGGTCATATTGGAGTAAGGTAGACCCTTAATCCCACGTCACTGATGTCCTTATAAGAAGAGGAGAAGGGCTGGGCGTGGTGGCTCACGCCTGTAATCCCAGTACTTTGGGAGGCCGAGGTGGGCGGATCACCTGAGGTCAGTAGTTCGAGACCAACCTGGCCAACATGGTGAAATCCTGTCTCTACTAAAATACAAAAATTAGCCAGGCGTGGTGGTGCATGCCTGTAATCCCAGTTACTTGAGAGGCTGAGGTGGGAGAATTGCTTGAACCTGGGAGGCGGAGGTTGCAGTGAGCTGAGATCGTGCCACTGCACTCCAGCCTGGGCAACAGAGGGAGACTCTGTCTTAAAAAAAAAAGAAGAAGAGAAGAGAAGATACAGAGAGGAAAATCCCACGTGGAGACTCAGAGAGAGGCACACAGAGAGAAGACAGCCACGTGAAGATGGAGGCAGAGACTAGGGTGACATGCCTACAGCCTAGGGGTGCCTGGGATCACTGGCCATCACCAGGAACCAGGAGAGAGCTCTGGAACAGATTCTCTCCCAGAGCCCCAAGCCAGGATCAACATTGCCCACGCCCTGCACTCAAACTTCTAGCCTCCAGAACTGTGAGACAATCAACGTCCGCTGTGCTTTTTTGTTTGCTTGTTTATTTGTTGAGACAGGGCCTCACTCTGTCGCCCACGCTAGAGTGCAGTAGTGTGATCCCAGCTCACTGCAGCCTTGACCTCCTGGGCTCAAGCCATCCTCCCACCTCAGCCTCTCATGGGGCTGGGACCATTAGGTGTGTGTCACTATGCCTGGCTAATTTATTTTTATTTTTTATAGAGATTTTATTTTTTATAGAGATTTTATTTTTTATAGATCTCCTTATGTTGCCTAGGCTGATCCCCAACTCCTGGGCTCAAGCCATCTTCCTGTCTTGGCCTCCCAAAGTGCTGGGATTGCAGCGGGGAGCCACCGCACCCAGCCTTCTCATAATTTATATTCTCCCTGAGATCTCTCCACCTTCCACTCCAGCTCCTTGTGAGCGGAGACCACGTCTGGCTTGTCCCCAGAATTGAGGGCTGGATCTGGGACTTGGGAACGGATCTGTGCAATGAACTTCTCATCAACGAAAGCAATGTAAACAATGAAATGGATGCCCCAGGAGGACCTATGAGTGAAGGGTTCACCAGAGGCCCCAAAGGCGAGCATTCACGCATGGAAGGGCAATTAGATGAAAGCATCTTGAGATGCCGAGGATGGCTGTGTATTGCAGGGCTCCAGTTTAAAACTAGGCTGTGTTTCCATCAGGGCTCAGGTCCATCAGAGGGATTCCTTTACCTGCATGGAGCCCTTTACCTGCATGGAGCTGCATGGAGAGTTCAAAAGCCTTTGGGCAGAGAATTTGTCCTAAGGAATGAGAGAGTCACACGCCACTCAGGTTCTAGAACAATAGGCCAAGGACAGAGAGAAGATTCAACTCTTGAGGCCAGAAAGTGTCTATTTCCCAGGGTATCCTGTGGTCCAGCTCCCATAGCGAGAGGATTGAATCACAGAGGAAACAAAAACAAGACAAGACAAGATTTTATTAAAAATAAAATCACAGAGGAAATAAAAACAAGATACTGGGTGTGGTGGCTCATGCCTGTAATCCCAGCACTTTGGGAGGCCGAGGCAGGCAGATCATGAGGTCAGGAGATCCAGACCATCCTGACTAACATGGTGAAAGCCCGTCTCCACTAAAAATACAAAAAAATTAGCCAGGCGTGGTGGCGGGAGCCTGTAGTCCCAGCTACTCGGAAGGCTGAGGCAGGAGAATGGTGTGACCCGGAAGACGGAGCTTGCAGTGAGCCGAGATCGCGCCACTGCACTCCAGCCTGGGCGACAGAGTGAGACTCCGTCTCAAAAAAAAAAACAAGACGACGAGCTTGATGCCAGGCACAGTGGTTCACGCTTGTAATTCCAGCACTTTGGGAGGCCAAGGTGGGCGGATCGCTTGAGTCCAGGAGTTCAAGACCAGCCTGGTCAACACAGGGAGACTCCATCTCTACAAAAAATTTTTTTAAAGAATTAGCCATGCATGGTAGTGCATGTCTGTAGTCTCAGCTACTGGGGAGGCTGAGATTGGAGGATCATTTCAGCCTGGGAGGGCAAGGCTGGATGACAGTGAGACCCTGTCTTTAAAAAAAAGGCCAGGCACTGTGGCTCACGCCTGTAAATCCCAGCACTTTGGGAGGCCGAGGCGAGTAGATCACCTGGGGTCAGGATTTTGAGACCAGCCTGACCAACATAGTGAAACCCTGTCTCTACTAAAAATACAAAAATTAGCTGGGCATGGTGGCGGGTGCCTGTAATCCCAGCTATTCAGGAGGCTGAGGTGGGAGAATTGCTTGAACCTGGGAGGCAGAGGTTGCAGCGAGCCGAGATTGTGCCACTGCACTCCAGCCTGGGCAACAGAGCAAGACTCTGTCTCAAAAAAAAAAAAAAGATATGTTTGAGTAACATCTCTACTGAGCAGTGAGAGGGCTTGGTGGCCTTAGTGGCCCAGGCTGTGATGACCAGAAGCTCCATCGAGGTCAGGGTAGCCCTGCAGGCTTCCGTATCAACGGCACCTAGTGGCCGCCATCACTGTAGGAGCTGGAGGGCTACCTTGACCGATGAGGTTGATTGTGCCCTGGCGTGGGCTTGGCCTGCCCAGAACATGCAGTGCCTTTTCCTAACTAGCACAGACAAGCCATCTGGGCCTGGAACCACGGCAGGAGGCAGGAGGTTGTGGCCAGACTGGAGAACCGTGTTCTTACATGGGACACTCCCTAGGGTTGGGGTGGGCCCTACAAGCTGGGAGCAGGGAGTCAGAAAATAGTGTCCAGTTCACAATCTTTGTGGCTGCTTTTTCATGCCTGGACTGGTTTTGTCAGAGAAAATAGAGTCGTGACTGTTCCTAAGACTATTAAATTATCCTTTCTTAACTGTGAGTGTCGGAGGCTCTTCCTGACACTTCCTGGCCTTGCTCTCAGAGCACTTCACACTTCAGTGGCAAGCCAGAAGGGAAGTCCACAGAACTAGAGCTGTGAGTGCATTCTCACCGACTTGAGAGCAGACAGGTTGCTAGTCCCTTCCTGGGCCCACCACAGGAGGAGAACCGGGCTGGTTGGGCGAGTCCCTACCTTCCAGAAGCTCTAGGTCTATTTGGAGGGCAAAGCACAGAGCGTGCTCACGACCAAGGTGGACGGAATGCTTTAAAGCTCAGAGCTCCAGGGAGCAGCAGAGCCTTGAAATGTCTTAGCCATCTGCATTGAGCACAGGAAGGTATTTTAGTCAGTGACTAAGTCTTCTTGTTCAGAGTGAGGTGTGATCTTGAAGGACACTTTAGAGAAAAAGCTAACAATCATTGAGTGTCTCTTCTGTGACAGGCACTAAGTCACATGTAGATGTTTCACATAAATTAAGTCACTTAATACTTTTGTTTTGTTGAGATGGAGTCTCGCTCTGTAACCCAGGCTGGAGTACAGTGGCATGATCTCAGCTCACTGCAACCTCTGCCTCCCTGATTCAAGCAACTTTCCCTGCCTCAGCCTTCCAAGTAGCTGGGATTACAGGCACCTGCCACCACGCCCAGCTAATTTTTGTGCTTTTTTAGTAGAGATGGGGTTTTGCCATGTTGGCTAGGCTGGTCTTGAACTCCTGACTTCAGGTGATCCACCTGCCTTGACCTCTCAAAGTGCTGGAATTACAGGTGTGAGCCACTGCGCCCGGCCAAAGTCACTTAATTCTTACAGCAACAATTACAACAGATAACGACACTGATGTCCAAAGAGGCAGCCCACCGTGCTCCATAGCCTAGTGGTTCCAAAGCAGAGGGTTGTGGAGGAATGAAGTGGATGATCCCATGAGGACAAACACTGGGGATGCCTTTCCTTTTCTTTCTTCATTGAATTCTCAGGGCTTAACTCAGGGTCCAGAGCATAGTAAGTGCTAAATTAATATCTGTGGGATGAGTGAAAACCAAGGACAACCTGCTAGAATATTGTGGTTCATGTCGTAAGGGCATTTTCATGTGCACGGACCCACTTGATCTTCATACTGACCTTATGAACAAGAATGAGAGCAAGTATTATTGGTGCTGTGGCTGTATTGTTGCTGCTGCCGTTGTATTGTTGTTGTTATCATTCTCCTTTTGTAGACAAGGGTTGACAGGGAGCGCAGAGAGTTTAAGTTTCTCCAGGGTGAGAAAGTTAAGGCTGCCAGAGCTCCAGTCCAGCTCAAGTCTTCTGATCCCAAATCCCAGGTTTGTCCCAGTGTACTCTGATGGCAAACAAAGTCAGCCAGAACCTACAGCTAATTACCTTGTTCTAATAAGGAAGTTAAGGTCTTACTTCAGACCCCGAGATTGGTGCCTCCTGCCTCCTCCTTGCTTTTTCTCTCCACTTAAGGATAACTCTGTCTGGCCGGGCGCGGTGGCTCAAGCCTGTAATCCCAGCACTTTGGGAGGCCGAGATGGGCGGATCACGAGGTCAGGAGATCGAGACCATCCTGGCTAACACGGTGAAACCCTGTCTCTACTAAGAAATACAAAAAATAGCCGGATGAGGTGGCGGGCACCTGTAGTCCCAGCTACTCGGGAGGCTGAGGCCGGAGAATGGCGTGAACCCGGGAGGCGGAGCTTGCAGTGAGCTGAGATCCGGCCACTGCACTCCAGCCTGGGCGACAGAGCGAGACTCCGTCTCAAAAAAAAAAAAAAAAAGGATAACTCTGTCTTTACCTTGTGGAAGGAGATGACCCCCTGACTTCCCCACAACACCATCTCCCACCGTCCTGGCTTCCCTCCAGCTAAGATGGGTGGAGACACTGAGAAAAGTCCTGGCTGGAAAATTCATCCTGGAAAATAGCTTAACTCTACCTGGCCTGTCATATGCGGGCAATACCATCTCAGGATGGGAGAGCTAATTCGGTGAAACTAGCATGTGGAATACTCTGTGAATTTCCAAGCCTGTGCAAATGTTAGTTATTATCATTTTTTTTCTTTTGTCTTTTCTTTTTTTTTGAGACAGGGTCTCACTCTGTCACCCAGGCTGGAGTGCAGTGATGCAATCTCAGCTCACTGCAACCTCCGCCTCCCAGGTTCAAGTGATTCTCCTGCCTCAGCCTCCCAAGTAGCTGGGACTACAGGCATGTGCCACCATGCCCAGATAACTTTTGTACTTTTTGGTAGAGACGGGTTTCACCATGTTGGTCAGGCTGGCCCCAAACTCCCAACCTCAAGGGTTCCGTTCGCCTTGGCCTTCCAAAGTGCTGGGATTACAGGTGTGAACCACCACACCTGGCCCAGTTATTATCATCTTTTGAGCATCACCTTCCTGAAATGCCTCTGTGTGGCCTCTAGAGAAGTCTGGGACTTCCAAATTGCATTCTGAGAAGAAAGGATAATCTAATTACCTCATCCCTTTCCTTCCATGGGAATAATGGGCTGGGGCTCCATGTAAGAGGGGGACAGAGGTTGTGAGGAAGGGAAGGGAATATTATGTTTTGTAGGAGGAGGACAAAGGAGCAGTGTTTTGTGAAACAAGCATGCAGGCCTAGTCTGCTTCACACTTCACACCTTCGCTTGGAAATAAACTTGGATGAGGCACACTGATACCCTCAGTGAATTTTTTAGTAGAAAGGGAGGATATCCCCTTCAACAATAATTTATTAAGTTCCTACTGTGTTCTATAAAGGTATAATAGAGATATATTAGCAAGGTATGGTAGTACCTCATTGTGCTTTCGACTTTTTTTTTTTTTTTTTGGGTACTTTTTAAGATGGAGTCTTGCTCTGTTGCCCAGGCTAGAGTGCAATGGTGCAATCTTGGCTCACTGCAACCTCCATCTCCCAGGTTCAAGCAATTCTCCTGTCTCAGCCTCCCAAGTAGCAGGGGTTACAGGCACGCACCACCACACCCAGCTAATTTTTGTATTTTTAGTAGATGGGGGTTTCACTATGTTGGCCAGGCTGGTCTCGAACTCCTAACTTCAGGTGATTTCTGCCCGCCCTGGCCTCCTAAAGTGCTGGGAGTACAGGCGTAAGTCACCACGCCGGGTGCTTTTGGCTTCCTCACAAATTCCTTTCTCCACAATAGGGTCAAACATTAGGAAAGTGGCTCATACCTGTAATTCCAGCACTTTAAGAGGTCGAGGTGGGTGGATCACTTGAGGTCAGGAGTTTGAGACCATCCTGGCCAACATGGTAAAACCTTGTCTTGACTAAAAAGACAAAAATTAGCCACGTGTCATGGTAGGCACCTGTAATCCCAGCAACTCAGGAGACTGAGGCAGGAGAATCACTGGAATCCAGAGGGGGAGTTTGCAGTGAGCGGAGATTACACCACTGCACTCCAGCCTGGGTGACAGAGTGAGGCTCTGTCTCAAAAACAAAAACAAAAACAAAAAACCAACAACCGATGAACCAACAAATAAACGAAAAAACAAGTAAGGATTAGAAAGAAAACACAAAGTGATTGATTAGTCAAAATTATCGCTCAAGTACACACATAAATCTGTGCATTTACATGTTTACTCTTATCTGTTAATGCTTGATTTGCATATAGTTATAGCAGATCAAGAAGTCACAAACATGAAAGAGAAAGAGTTGCTGCTGTGTATGGATCCATAAACAATGGTCTAAAATTAGCCTAGGCCAGGCGCAGTGGCTCATGCCTATAATCCCAGCACTTTGGGAGGCCAAGTTGGGAAGATTGCTTGAGCCCAGGAGTTTGAGACCAGCCTGGGCAACATAGCAAGACTCCATCTCTACAATATCAGAATTTTTTTTTTTTTTTTTTTTTTTCTGAGACGGAGTCTCGCTCTGTCGCCCAGGCTGGAGTGCAGTGGCCAGATCTCCGCTCACTGCAAGCTCCGCCTCCCGGGTTCGCGTAATTCTCCTGCCTCAGCCTCCCGAGCAGCTGGGACTACAGGCGCCCGCCACCTCACCCGGCTTATTTTTGTGTATTTTTAGTAGAGACGGGGTTTCACCGTGCTAGCCAGGATGGTCTCGATCTCCTGACCTTGTGATCCGCCCGTCTCGGCCTCCCAAAGTGCTGGGATTACAGGCTTGAGCCACCGTGCCCGGCTGCAGATTTTTTTTTTTTTTTAATTAGCCTAAAGTCAAGATAAGAGAGAAGGAAATCTACCAAAAATGGTCATGGGAACTCAAAAAGTCAGCTGTGAGTTAGTGTGAAGGACAAATGGCCTTTTGTAACTCAATCACTTTTGTGTTGACATCACTGCATGACCACATGGTACAAAACAAATCATGGAACTGCAGAACATGCGAATTAGATGAACAGTATTGTCAGGCCAACCTCTGTGAGGGGTGTGTGTGTGCCTGGAATCCCAGCTACTTGGGAGGCTGAGGCAAGATAATTGCTTGAACCTGGGAGGCGGAGGTTGCAGTGAGCTGAGATCATGCCACTGTACTCTAGCCTGGGTGACAGAGCAAGACTCTGTCTCAAAAAGAAAAGAAACTTGCTCCAGGTTGTACAGACAGCCAGGCAGTGCGAGCGTGGCAGCCCAGATCTCAAACCTACCTGGTCAGGACTCTCTCTACCTCTCTACCCAGGACTCACAACTGAGACCCCAAATTTCCAAGAAAAGGGCAAATTCTGTTCTAAGTATCCTATCTGAGATAGCAGGAGTATGTGTAGTTGCCTTTGGGAAGAATTTCACCAGAAATGATGCTAACGAAGAAAAGATTGGGAGCATAAAAGGGTCCTACATGCCCTGTTGCCCATAGACACATACCCCAGGCATCTAGCTGACCCTCAGATGCCAGCAACAAAGGTTCTCCTATGGTAGAAAGAAATGGCCCCTTCCTTCAAGAAGCCCACCAGCCTTGGAGGGTCAGGCCACGTGACCTGACTCACGCTCAGGCAGAGGCCAGCCAGGCCATGAGAACCCAAGGGTGGGGTCACAGGGAAGCCTCATGCCAGGGCAGGCTGTGATTCCCTGAAATGTGCCAGGGGAGCATGCGGAACATCTTGTCAGATATATAAATATCAGGCAGGCTTATTGGGTATCTATGGCCACATTCTTTTAATTCGGCAACCCTGCCCCCGGTGGTGGGCACCCTGCCAGTCTGCATTCCCACATCCTGCCGCCGGCTCCTGGCCCACCCGTTTCTATATTGAGGAGCTCCTCTCCATAAATAAAGCACAGGAGTCAGGCACCAAAGAAAGGCCATTTGGAGCGCCGGGAAGGCTCTCACATGGGCCAACAAAGGGCAGGAAGTGGTGGGCGGTGGCCCCTGTGTCCGTCCCTGGGCCCAGCTCACCTGGCTGGGCTATGGGGCCTTTGTGCAAAAACTATCAGGCCCAAGTCCTGAACTTCCTGCCATTTGTCAGGCTGTGCTGTGACCCGGGGTTCGCTGAAATGCTTGCTGCTCCCAACAATGCACACACACATCCTTTGGAAAAATTCTGTCTCTCTCTCCCATCCAGGCAGCAGTGGCTTTTTTTGGAAGCGGCTGCAGGGATGCAGGGCTGAGAAGTGGAAAGTTAGGTTGCACATCCCCCCTGAGGAAGCCCCACTCAGAGAGGGAAGGGAGAGGGCACAGCCCCAGCAGCACTCAGGGTTCCCACCCCAGGAGCTGTGCTGCCGTGGTGTCTGTGTCTGGGACTCATTTGCTTCCGGCTCCTGTTCACCACTCCAGATGCACCCTCCCTCCTGGCTCCTCTGAGACTCAAGGGCTTCACTGCCCAAGAGTAGGAAGCAGTGAGTGTCACAAATACCTGCGTGCCTACAGAATCCAGCTTCCAGGAGCACAAAATCAGGATAAATGGGCTGGGTGGGGTGGCTCACACCTGTAATCACAGCACTTTGGGAGGCTGAGGCAGGCGATCACTTGAGGTCAGGAGTTCAAAACCAGCCTGGCCAACATGGTGAAACCCTGTCTCTACTAAAAATACAAAAATTAGCTGGATATGGTGGTAGACTCCTGTAACCCCAGCTACTTGGGGAGGCTGCAGAAGGAGAATCGCGTGAACCCAGGAGGTGGAGGTTTCTGTGAGCCAAGATCACGCCATTGCACTCCAGCCTGGGTGACAGAGCAAGTCTCTGTCTCAAAAAAAAAAAAAAAAAAGACAAAAGTCTGAGACAGAGTCTAAGGGGATGGGCAGCTGGGTGTGGGGTCATCCACTGCCTGGACCAGTCATATCCCTGGATCCCAGGCCTGATCTGGTGAGAGGACACTCAGGATAGCTTTTCCTGCCAATAACCAAAGCAAGAGATCAAATGACTGCTCCACTCACTTGAGGTGTGCTCAGTCCTGGTGAGGGGCTGTAGACAGTGGCTCCCAAATGCTGGGATGGACGTTGATAAAATGGTCACCTGTCCCTGGGAACTGAAAAAGAAAAGGCATGTAATGAATTTTCCATCTTGCTAAATGTATTCCATGGAAAAGACTGTCCTTTTTTTCTGAGATTTTCTGAAACAAAGAAAAAGAAAATGTGGTGAATTTTTTCTATACTGCTAAGCTTATTCAGTTTCAAAAGTTGAATACACAACTTTATCTATTCAATTTCAAAAGTTGAATACACAACTTTATTCAATTTCAAAAGTTGAATAAACAACTTTTGAAATTGAATAAGCTTAGCAGTATAGCTTTATTTCAAAAGTTTATTCTAGGATTATGTTCTTTCTCCTTTCTTAGTGTTAAAATGTGCCTTTGTTTATGACAACGCAGTAATTAAAAAAGGTGTTTCTTTGATAAAATAAAAAGTTGACAACCCTGTGTTAGTCTTCCAAAGGAAAAAAGAGCCCGTGGTTTGTGAAGTTCCCAAGTGGAGGAGCCAGGGCCATGGGGGACACAGAAGACGTAGGAGATAAGGTTGTTGCCCTCGAGCTTGTGACATGGTTGGTGGGACGCCAGGCCTGTAATGTGGCACATTATAAGACCTCCTGGGTCTGTGCCCAAGTGTGTGGAAGGAGTGACTCATGCTGTTGGAGCTAAGAGGGGAGGCTGGTCAGACGCAGCACCTTCCACATCGGTCCATAGAAAGTGCTCAGTTAAAATTGGCTGAATTGGCCGGCCATGGTGGCTTATGTCTATAATCCCAGCACTTTGGGAGGCCAAAGTGGGAGGATCTTTTGAGCCCAGCAGTTGGAGACCAGCCTGGGTAATATAGTGAGACTGTGACTCTAAAAATATAAATATAAAAAAGTTGAGTGAGCATGCTGGCATGTGCCTGTAGTCCCAGCTACTAGGGAGGCTAAGGTGGGGGGATCAGTTGAACCTGGGAGGTAGAGGTTGCTGTGAGCCAAGGTTATGCCACTGAACTCCAGCCTGGGCAACACAGCGAGACCCTGTCTCAAATACATAAATAAAATAAAATAAGCTGAATCAAGGAATGATGGGAAGTCTGGAAGAGGACTTAACACAACTAGGACTTGAAGTGGGAGGAAGTCTTGACAAGGTAGAGGAAATATTGCTGGCTCAGGCAGAGGCATAGAGGCCCCAAGAGCACGCTTGTGTGGTGGTTGCTGAGGGCAGTACTTACAGAGTCATGGGATTTGATGTTAGACAAGTGGAGGTGAACCTTGAGAGCCAGACACACATGTTCAGACCTGATGCAGCCAGAAACAGGGAGCCATCGAAAGTCTCAAGCAGGGAAGTGCCAAGAGGAAACGATAGCGTAAGTCTGTTTCTGTGATGCCTCAGTGTGGGAGACTTGGAATCCCAGAGCCCATGGGGAGGCTGTCTGAGGACTGTGGCCTGGAAGGAACGAGGGCCTGGGCTTGGGCAGTGGTGCTGATGAGGGGCACTGCTGTGGTGGCAAGGGCTCAGGAAGGTGACTGAGATTTTACTCGGGAGTCTCGGAAAGGTGTTGTTGTTTCATTTTTGTTTTATTTTATTTTTGAGATAGAGTCTTGTTCCGTCACCCAGGCTGGAGTGCAGTGGTGTGATCTTGGCTCACTGCAATCTCTGCCTCCTGGGGTCAAGCCATTCTCCTGCCTCAGCCTCCTGAGTAGCTGGGATTACAGGCACTCACCACCATGCCTGGCTAATTTTTGTATTTTTCGTAGAGACAGGGCTTCACCATGTTGACCAGGCCGGTCTTGAACTCCTGACCTCAAGTGAAACACCCGCCTCTGCTTCCCAAAGTGCTGGAATTACAGGTGTGAGCCACCACGTCCGGCCTTGTTGTTGTTTTAAAGAAGCATGCTTGGCCGGGCGCGGTGGCTCAAGCCTGTAATCCCAGCACTTTGGGAGGCCGAGACGGGCGGATCACAAGGTCAGGAGATCGAGACCATCCTGGCTAACCCGGTGAAACCCCGTCTCTACTAAAAAATACAAAAAACTAGCCGGGCGAGGTGGCGGGCGCCTGTAGTCCCAGCTACTCGGGAGGCTGAGGCAGGAGAATGGCGTGAACCCAGGAGGCGGAGCTTGCAGTGAGCTGAGATCCGGCCACTGCACTCCAGCCTGGGCGGCAGAGCTAGACTCTGTCTCAAAAAAAAAAAAAAAAAAAGAAGCATGCTTGGGCCAGGTGCAGTGGCTCACACCTGTAATCCCAGCACTTCTGGAGGCCAGTGTGGTCAGATTGCTTGAGCTCAGGAGTTCCAGACCAGGCTAGGCAATATGGTGAAACCCCGCCTCTACAAAAAATCCAAAAATATTAGCCAGTCGTGGTGGTGCCTGCCTGTAGTCCCAGCTACTAGGGAGTCTGAGGTGGGAGGATCACTTAAGCCTGGGAATTCCAGGCTGTGGTGAGCCAAGATAATGCCTTTGCACTCCAGCCTGGGAGACAGAGCCAAACCCTATCTCAAATAAATAAAGAAGCATGCTTAGGGCCAATGCAGTGGTTCACACCTGTAATCCCAGCACTTTGGGAGCCTGAGGCAGGAGGGTCGCTTGAGGCCAGGAGTTCAAAACCAGCCTGGGCAACAGAGCCTTTAATAAAAATTTTAAAAAATCAGCCGAGCATGGTGGCTAATAATGGGGATATGTGTGATAGTTTGATCATTCAGATGATCAAATCAGGGTAATTGGGATATCTATCACGTCAAATATTTATTTTTCCTTTATGTTAGGAACATTTGAATTGTCAGCTTCTAGCTATTTTAGTTTTTTGGAGAAAGGATCTTTCTCTGTTGCCCAGGCTGAAATGCAGTGATGCAATCATGGCTCACTGCAGCCTCAACCTCCCAGGCTCAAGCAATACTCTTACCTCAGTTTCCTGAGTAGCTGGGACTACAGGCACCTGTCACCTGCCTGGCTAACTTGCTAAGTTAAAGTGGACAATCAATTGACGTTAGTTGTAGTCACCCTCGTGAGCTATTGGACACCAGGTCTTTGACGTGACTGCTTGAATGGCAATGTAGGAGAGGTAGAGGATTTCAGATGAGCTTGGCTTTGAGTTTGGCAACTTTCAGGGGTAACTGGAGAGCTCACGAGCCCTGACCACCTCCCCCAGGGAGGACAGAAGCTATCAGGTACTGTCCTGGACATGCATAGCAGTTGGGAAACCTGATGGAGGTGGAGGTGCGGAGCCTCCCCAGGAAGGGCTCCAGCTTAGTCTAGTAAGTGTGGAATTCAGGTCTGGATTAAAAGAGAAGGACTGCCGGGGATGAGTGACCAATCTCCCTGGAGGGGTGGAGGTGGCTGTCAGGCAGGCGGGGGCACACCCGAAGCTTAGATAACCCCGAGCTATTTCGGGAAGAAAGCCCTAAGAAGATAAACAGGCCAGTGGCCAGCAGATGGACAGATAACCTGAGTTTATCCAAGGAGAGGCGGGAGGGGGCCCTCTGGGGGCAGGGTCCTCCAAGACAGGAAGGTGCCAAAGTGCGTCAGAGGGAGATAGGAGGGGCTGGAGCAGGCCTGTGGGGCTGGAACTCCAGCTGGGAGGGGCAGCTTCTACCTTGGCCTGGTCACAAGTGACAGAGAGAAGTCCTGTGATGCTGACGGGAAGTGGGGACGGAGTTCCCTGAGGTCTCCCCAAATCCAGGAGATGCAAACCTTATTTGGGGTCTGAATGCCCACCAGTGGCATGAGAGGCTGAAAGCCTTTTACCTTTTATTCATTCAGGTTGTTCACAAGTCAGTGCTCACATTTATTGGAGGCATAACTCCAGCGTGGTGCAGTGTGTGTGGGGGGGGTGGGTGGGGGGAGGGGTAGTATGTGCATGACAGGGTGGTCTAGTGGGCATGGGTAGTGTACAGGTGTAATTTGTCACGTGTTTAGGTAGTTAAGGATGTAATGTGCATGTGTAGTGTGTAGTTGGTGGTGTATGTGTATGTGCAAATGCTATGTGTGTGAAATGTGTGGTGTTGTGTGTGTGAAATGTGTGGGTGTTGTGTGTGTGAAATGTGTGTGGTGCATTATACGTGTGTCTGTGGTCCAGTGTATGGTGTGTGTGGTTCTGTGTGTGTGTGTGTGTGTGTGTGTGTGTGGTCTGAGTGTGGCATAGTGTGTGTAGTATAGTTTGTGTGGTGTGTGTGGTGCAGTGTGTGTGATGAGTGTGGTGTGTGTGTAGTGTATGTTGTGCAGCATGTATATGTGTGGTGTGAGTGTGTGGTGCAGAGTGCAGTGTGTGTGTAGTGTTTGTGTGGTGCAGTGTGTGTATGGTGTGTGTGGTGTGTATGTGTAGTGTAAGTGTGTGGTGTGGCATATGTATGTGTGGTGTGTGTGGTGCAGAGTGTGGTGTCTGTGTGTGGTGCTGCAATGTGTGTGTGGTCTGAGTGTGTGGTGTGAGTGTGTGGTGCAGAGTGTGTGTGGTGTGTGTGTAGTGTGAGTGTAGTGTGTGTGTGGCATGTGGTCTTTGTGTAGTGTGTGTGGTGCAGCATGTATATGTGTGGTGTGAGTGTGTGCTGCAGAGTGTGTGTGGTGTGTGTGTAGTGTGTGTGTGTGGCGTGTGTTCTTTGTGTAGTGTGTGTGGTGCAGTGTGTGTGTAGTCTGTGGTATGTGTAGTGTGTGTGGTGCAGCGTGTATATGTGTGGTGTGAGTGTGTGGTGCAGATTGTGGTGTATGTGGTGTGGTGTGGTGTGTGTGGTGCTGCAATGTGTGTGTGGTCTGAGTGTGTGGTGTGAGTGGGTGGCATGAGTGTGTGGTACAGAGTGTGGTGTGTGTGCTGTGTGTGTTGTGCTGCAGTGTGTAGCGTGTGTGGTGCAGTGTGTGTATGTGTGGCGTGTGGTATGTGTGTGTAGTGTAAGTGTGTGGTGTGGTGTGTGTGGTATGTGTGGTGTATGTGGAGTGTGTGGAGTGTGTGGAGTGCGTGTGTGTTGTCCGTCATGCGTGTCCGTGTGAAGAGACCACCAAACAGGCTTTGTGTGAACAATAAAGCTTTTTAATCACCTGAGTGCAGGTGGGCTAGTCTGAAAAAAGAGTCAGGGAAGGGAGATAGGGGTAGGGACGTTTTATAGGATTTGGGTGGGCAGAGGAAAATTACAGTCAAAGGGGGTTTTTCTCTTGTGGGCAGGGGTGGAGGTCACAAGGTGCTCAGTGGGGGAGCTTCTGAGCCAGGAGAAGGAATTTCACAAGGTTAATCCCTCAGTTAAGGTGGGGCAGGAACAAATCACAATGGTGGAATGTCATCAGTTAAGGCAGGAACTGACCATTTTCACTTCTTTTGTGATTCTTCACTTGCTTCAGGCCATCTGGACGTATACGTGCAGGTCACAGGGGATATGACGGCTTAGCTTGGGCTCAGAGGTCTGACAGTGTCTGTCATGGGAACCTTCACAGTTCGGTCTCAGCCGTTCTAACCGCCTTGCCTCCTCGCCCTCTCAGGGGCCTCCTGGTCTCCTCTGCACAGGCTGGGTGTTTTCCTGGGTCTGGGCCTGCGTTTGCACAGCTTCCTCTCTGGGGACGGCTCTGCCCATCCTCTCCACCCTAGAAAGCACCTCTGTCCTTGAGGGATCCATCCCTCAGGGGTTGGGTAAAGGACATACTTTTACTGGCTATGTCCCTGCCCACACCCTCTGCCCTGCCGCCTTCCCCAGCCCCTCCTAGGAGCTCCCTGGACATCTGCATGCACACGCATCCATCCCAGGCTTAGCATAGTGAATGGGTTGGAACTCTCCAAGGACCCAGACCCCGTTGTGCTGGTCCAGACTAAGCACCTCTCACTCTGGAAGCCCTCTCTGGGCCAGCTGGGAAGGCTCTGCCCCTCCCCGCACCTGCCTCACCACTGTTCTGTGCTGCTACAGGTATTTTTCCATTGCTCCACGTTCATCAGCCGCTCAGGCAGAAGAGTTTAAAAGAGTATCTCACAGGTTCATGGCCACAATGGTCCTGTGCCTCTGATCCCAGCTTTCCTGCCATCTTGCCTGCACCCAGGCTAAGAAACCAGGCCTTCCCCAGGCTCCCCTGTTCTCCACTCCCTAAGTCCAATCACTGACTGCATTCGTTCTCTTCCTTCTTCCTTGTCACTGTCTTTTCATACTGTCCCACCCCAGTTTGGGTTTCTATTCCTCCTGACTAGACTACAATAATAACAGCAAATATTTATGAGGCAAATGCAACAAAACGAAAATAGACAAATGAGACTTAATTAAACTAAAAAGCTTCTGCATAGCAAAAGAAATAATCAACACAGTAAACGGACAACCTACAGAATAGGAAAGATTATTTGCAAACCATGCATCTGACAAAAGGACTAATATCCGGAATCTATAAGGGACTCAAATAGCTCAACAAGAAAAAAACAAGTAGCCCCATTAAAAAAAGTGCGCAAAGGACACGGACAGATATTTCTCAAAAGAAGACATTACAAGTGGCCAACAAACATATGAAACAATGCTCAACATCACTAACCATAAAGGAAATGAAGATTACAGCCACAATGAGACGCCATCTTACATCAGTCGGAATGGCTATTACGAAAATGTCAAAAAACAACAGACGTTGGTGAGGATGTGAAGAAAAGGGAACACTTGCACGCTGTTGGTGGGAATGTAAATTAGCACCACCTTTGTGAAAAACAGTATGGAGATTTCTCAAAGAACTCAGAACTACCATTCAATCCAGCAATACCACTACTGGGTATCTATCCAAAGGGAAAAAGATTATTATATCAAAAAGACGCCTGCACTCATATGTTTATTGCAGCACTATTCACAATAACAAAGTTGTGGAATCAGCCTAAATGTCCATCAACAGAGGGCTGGATAAAGAAAATGGCATACTACTCAGTCACAGGAAAGAATGACATCAGGCTGGGCATGGTGGCTCATGCCTGTAATCCCAACCCTCTGGGAGGCCGAGGCGGATGGATCATGAGGTCAAGAGATGGAGACCATCCTGGCCAGTATGGTGAAACCTCGTCTTTACCAAAAATACAAAAATTAGCTGGGCATGGTGGTGCATGCCTGTAGCTCCAGCTATTCAGGAGGCTGAAGCAGGAGAAACGCTTGAACCCGGGAGGCGGAGGTTGCAGTAAGCCGAGATTGCGCCACTGCACTCTAGTCTTGGCAACAGAGAAAGACTCTGTCTCAAAAAAAAAAAAAAAAAAAAAAAAAAAGCCGGGCGCCATGGCTCACACCTGTAATCCCAGCACTTTGGGAGGCCGAGGCGGGCGGATCACGAGGTCAGGAGATCGAGACCATCCTGGCTAACACGGTGAAACCCCGTCTCTACTAAAAAAATTACAAAAAATTAGCCGGGCGCGGTGGCGGGCCCCTGTAGTCCCAGCTACTCAGGAGGCTGAGGCAGGAGAATGGCGTGAACCCCGGGTGGCGAAGCTTGCAGTGAGCCGAGATCGCGCCACTGCACTCCAGCCTGAGCGACAGAGCGAGACTCAGTCTCAAAAAAAAAAAAAAAAATGCAATACCTTTTGCAGCAACATGGATGGAACTAGAGGCTATTGTCTTAAGCGAAATAACTCAGAAACAGAAAGTCAAATACTACGTATTCTCACTTATAAGTGGGAGCTAAACGATGGGTACATATGGACATACAGAGTGGAATAATGGACACTGGAGACTCCAAAAAGTGGGAGGGTGGGAGGAGAGTGATCGATGAGAACTTACCTGCTGTGTACTCTGTGCTCTATTCGGGCGATGGGTATGCTAGAAGCCCAGGCTACACTGCATAATATATGCATGTAAGAAATCTGCATTTATACCCCCAAAATCTATAAACATTTGTAAAAGATGTCCTTTCCGCTGGGTGTGGTGCCTCACGCCTATAATCCCAGCACTTTGGGAGACCGAGGCGGGCAGATCACCTGAGGTCAGGAGTTCGAGACCAACCTGACCAACATGGAGAACTAAAAAAAAAAAGAAAAAAAGCAAAATTAGCCAGGGAAGGTGGCACATGCCTGTAATCCCAGGTACTGGGGAGGGTGAGGCAGGAGAATCTCTTGAACCTGGGAGGCAGAGGTTGCGGTGAGCTGAGATCTCGCCATTGCACTCCAGCCTGGGCAACAAGAGCGAAACTCTGTCTCAAAAAAAAAAAAAAAAAATTTCCTTTCCAGTTTTAACTCACAAAGATATTCTCCTACATCTTTCTTGCTTTCTTGCCTTTCAGGATCTTGCTCTGTCACCCAGGCTGGAGTGCAGTAGTGTGATCTCAGCTCACTGCAGCCTCTGCCTCCAGGTTTAAGTGATTCTACTGCCTCAGCCTCCCGAGTAGCTGGGATTACAGGCACACGCCACCACACCTGGCTAATTTTTGAATTTTTAGTAGAGATGGGGTTTCACCATGTTGGCTAGGTTGGTTTTGAACTCCTGACCTCAAATGATCCACCTGCTTGGACTTCCCAAAGTGCTGGGATTACAGGCATGAGCCACTGTGACCGGCCTCTCCTACATTTTCTCAGACTCCTGGGCTCAAGTGATCCTCTCATCTCAGCCTCCCAAGTACCTGGGACTCCAGGCTTGTGCACCACCTGGCCCATAATCTCCCTCTATTTTTTCAGTATTGAGTGTTATCCAGAGTCAGGTATTCTGCAAAGAGCTTTGCAGACATGATCTTAATAGGCAGAGACTGTTTTAGACGCTTTACGTGTATTAATATACTTAATCCTCATAATAACCCTATGAAGTAGGTACTATTATTATTATCCCCGTGTTACATGTGAGAAAACTGAGGCACTGGGAGATTAAGTAACTTCTCCAGGGTCACACAGGTAATGGGTTGAAAAGTCAAGGAATCTGGCTCCAGAGACTGTGTTCTCAACTCTTTGCTAGACCCCTGCTCCAACTGCCCTCCACAGCAACCCTTAGACCAGGCAAACAGGTGCTACTCCTGCTGGGGAGAAGGGAAGCCCCTTGCTTGGGCTCACAGCCCTAGCCAGTGGCCAAGTGTTGTTCCCCTCCCAGTATCCATGGGTTCTCATTGTTCAGCTCCCACTTGTAAGTGAGAACACACAGTGTTTGCTGGTCACGCATTGCTTTGCTGAGGATAATGGCTTCCAGCTCCATCCATCTTCCTGCAAAGGACATGATCTTGTTACATAGTATTCTATGGTGCGGATGTACCACATTTTTTTGTTGTTGTTGTTGAGATGGAGTTTTGCTCTTGTTGCCCAGGCTGGAGTGCAATGGCGCAATCTCGGCTCACTGCAACCCTTGCTTCCTGGGTTCAAGCGACTCTCCTGCCTCAGCCTCCTGAGAAGCTGGGATTACAGGCATGCACCACCATGCCCGGCTAATTTTGTATTTTCAGTAGTGGTGGGGTTTCTCCATGTTCGTCAGGCTGGTCTCGAACTCCTGACCTCAGGTGATCTGCCCTTCTCAGTCTCCCTAAGTGCTGGGATTACAGGAGTGAGCCACCGTGCCCAGCCCACATTTTCTTTATCCAGTCTATCATTGATGGGCATTTGGGTTGATTCCATGTCTTTGCTATTGTGAATAGTGCTGCAGTGAACATATGCATGCATGTATCTTTATAATAGAATGATTCATATTCCTCTGGATATATAACCAGTAATGGGATAGCTGGGTCAAATGGTATTTCCGGTTCTAAATCTTTGAGGAATTGCTGTACTGTCTTCCACAATGGTTGAACTAATTTGCAAACAACCACGTTAAAAAGTAGGCAAAGGATATGAACAGACACCTCTCAAAAAAAGACATACATGCAGCCAACAAAACATACGAAAAAAAACTCAACACCACTGATGTAAATCAAAACCACAATGAGATACCATCTCGCACCAGTCAGAATGTCGATTATTAAAAAGTCAAGAAGCAACAGATGCTGGCAAGGTTGGAGAGAAATAGCAATACTTTTACAGTGTTTGTGCTGGACTTTCAACAACCCCTGTCATGGCTGGGTGCAGTGGCTCACGCCTGTAATCCCAGCACTTTGGGAGGCTGAGGTGGGCAGATCACTTGAAGTCAGAGGTTGGAGACCTGAAGTCAGCCTGGCCAACATGGTGAAACCTTGTCTACTAAAAATACAAAAACTTGATGGGTGTGGTGATGGAAGCCTGTAATCCCATTACTTGGGAGGCTGAGGCAGGAGAATTGCTTGAACCCGAAAAGCAGAGGTTGCAGTGAGCCAAGATCACACCACTGCACTCCAGTCTGGGCCATAGAGCAAGACTCTGTCTCAGAAAAAAAAGAACCTGTCACACTGCACTCTCCTCTGGGGCAGGGATCTCTGCTTGTGCTTGTTTGTGTTAGGGAGAGGCAGAGAGACACCCTGCGAGCCTTTTGGTCACCTGGAGGATGGGAAGGTGAGCCTGAGGTCTGATGAGGCAGGGCCCACTCCTTCGTGGCCTTCTCAGCAAGTCCCTCTGGTCACCCTCTTCCTCCTACCCTAATGCACACACCAGACCTTCCCTCATACCCGCTTGTCAACACTTCCATTATTGATTTTCAGCAAAGAGCCTAGAAGTCCATGGGGGAAAGCAGCTCCCTTATGTCCCGTAGGGGAGGAAAGGTTGCTCTAGCCCTGCCTGCTGATTCTGCAAATTGTCACCGTGCCCAGGCATGCACAATGAAACAGCAGCAGGAGTGGAAAAAGGGAAGCTGGGCACGGTGGCTCACGCCTGTAATCCCAGTACTTTGGAAGGCTGAGGAGGGCGGATCACTTGAGGCCAGGAGTTCGAGATCAGCCTGGCCAACATGGTGAAACCCTGTCTATACTGAAAATACAAAATTAGCCAGGTATGGTGGTTCATGCCTGTAATCCTGGCTACTTGGGAGGCTGAGGCAAGAGAATCACTTGAACCCGGGAGGCGGAGGTTGCAGTGAGCCGAGATCATGCCATTGCACTCCAGCCTGGGCAACAGGGTGAGACTTTGTCTCAAAAACAAACAAAAAGGAAAATGCACAAGAGATTATCCCCAGATCAGGGGCCTAGTTAGCCAACCCTTGGCCAAAGAGCCACAGAGGTAGAATTTGTCCTTGGTCTTCCTCCCTCATGTCCTTCTTCTGACTATGGGACATTTTCTCCCTCAGCAAGTAACTGGCCTTATGCTTTGCCTCCTTTAGCCTGGCCCTGGTCCCTGGCTTCTGGCTCCCACCATGCTCCCTTCCTCTCCACCTCCAGGAGGTAGCCACTTGTAAGCCAAAAAAAAAATGTATATATATATTCTGAGACAGGGCCTGGCGTGGTGCCTCAAGCCTGTAATCCCAGCACTTTGGCAGGCTGAGGCAGGCTGATCCTTGTGGTCGGGAGTTCAAGACCAGCCTGGCCAGCATGGTGAAACCCCGTCTCTATTAAAAATACAAAAATTAGCCAGGCATGGTGGCAGGTGCCTGTAATCCCAGCTACTCAGGAAGCTGAGGCAGGAGAATCGCTTGAACCTGGCAGGCGGAGGTTGCAGTGAGCCAAGATCATGCCATTGCATTCCAGCCTGGGCAATAGAGTGAGAATCCGCCTCAAAAAAACAAAAACAAAAACAAAAACAAAAATCTGAGACAGGTCTCAATCAATTTAGAAGTTTATTTTGCCAAGGTTAAGACAGCCCAGGAGAAAAACATGGAAAGTCACAAAAAAGGTCTGTGTTCTATGTTTCTCTCCAAGGATGATTTTGAGGATTTCAATATTTAAAGAGGAAAAGCAGGCTCAGGGGAGAAAAGGTGGGTACCGTAATCCACATGTTGCAAGAGAAAAGGAATAATTGGGGAATAGTCAATTTTGTATTTGTCTTGCACTCAGTCAATCAGAACTTTACGTAAGATAAGGTGAACATAGAGTAGCTGCCTGTGGAGATGTTTAATCTTTTATCTGTAGCTACTGTCTGCTTAGGAACAAAAGGAATGGCAGTTTCTTCCATGACTCAGCTTTCAGCTTAATTTTTTCCTTTTGGCAGAGTGAATTGGAATCCCAAGTTTTTATTTTCCTTTCACACACTGTAATAGTTAGTGTACATCTGTCCCCTCTCTCTTTATATATGTGTGTATATACACACACATACATATATAGACACGTACATATACAAATACATAATATATATCTAAACATATGTATTTGTGTGTACATATATATACACAAAAGTACTGTCCAGGCACGGTAGCTTATGCCTGTAATCCCAGAACTTTGGAAGGCTGGAGGATTGCTTGAGGCCAGGAGTTTGGGACCAGCCTGGGCAACGTAGAGAGAATCTGTCTCCACATAAAAAATAATAAAAACCCATGAATATTTGCATATATATATATATATATATATATATATATATATATTTCAAAACCAGGATCATACAATGTATATGACTCTTCAACATGCTCCCCCGCCCCAGTGATATCATGGCCATCTTCCCGTGGACTGACTACGTGGACCTAACTCCTTCTTCTCAGTGGCCGCTTAACATTGCAGTACATGCAAATGCCATTATATTTTATTTTTAACAGGTTCTCTTCCCATTATTTGTGGAGGGCCTGTCATGGACAAGGCTCTGTTCTGGGGACCAGAATTTACATTCTATTAAGGGAGACAGGAAATATACAGAAATTAAGTTAATAGGCAGGAGCATTGTGGGTGAGGTTAAGTGTTAGGAGGAAAATAAAACAGGATCTGGGGGCTTCAGGGCAATGTCACTATGGAGGTGAAGTGATGTTTGATAACTCCAGTTAGAATTTCTGGACCACATGTAGGATGCATACTTGGGTTATGTCAATTTTTTTTGTTTGTTTGTTTTTTAAGCCAGGGTCTTGCTCTATCACCCAGGCTGAGTGCAGTGCAATCATGGCTCACTGCAGCCTTGACCTCCTGGGCTCAAGCAATCCTCTCACTTCAACCTGTCGAGTAGCTGAATGACAGGCGAGCGCCAGCAGGCCCGGCTAATTTTGGATCTTCTGTAGAGATGGAGTCTCGCTATGTTGCCCAGGCTGGTACATCCAGTTTTGAGCTGGGACACACACTGCAGACAGCACCTGTGAGCCCATGTGATACAGATGGAAGAGGAGCTGTGGGATCTTCACTTTGGAAAGAATGAGCCCCATGACACTGTTCTTCCCTCCCACTCAGAGTCCTTGGTGGTCTCAGGTCCGGGGCAGCTACTGAGGGTCAGATGCACAGGTCAGGCAGCAGGCCCCCATCCCCGGAGTGTGAACTTCTCTGCACAGGCCCATCTTCATGACTTCCCCACTCTGTGGCCTTAGGACCATTACTTTGTGACTTCTCAGAGTAATAAAGCAGCTTTCTTTAAGAATTTATTTATTTTGGCTGGGTGCGGTGGCTCACGCCTGTAATCCCAGCACTTTGGGAGGCCAAGGAAGGCAGATCACCTGAGGTCGGGAGTTTGAGACCAGCCTGGCCAACATCATGAAACCCCATCTCTACTAAAAATACAAAAAATTAGCTAGGCATGGTGGCACATGCCTGTAATCCCAGCTACTCGAGAGGCTGAGGCAGGAGAATCGCTTGAACCGGGAGGTGGAGATTGCGGTGAGCCAAGATCACACCATTGCATTCCAGCCTGAGCAACAAGAGCAAAACTCCGTATCAAAAAAAAAAAAAAAAAAAAGAGTTTATTTATTTTTTGAGACGGGGTCTTACTCTGTCACCCAGGCTGGAGTGCGTTGGTGTGATCATAGCTCACTGTAGCCTCAAACTGCTGGGCTCAAGCAATCCCCTCACCTCAACCTCCTGAATATCCGGGATTACAGGCTGAGCTGCCATGCCCAGCTAAAGGGGCTTTCTTGTTTGTAAAGTGTTAAAATGCTTCTCTGCCTCTGCTTTCACAAGAAAATGCATATAAAAGTGCTTTAAGAGAGGAAACTATCTATTAGTTTGTTAGGATTGCCAGAACAAAGAACTGTAAGCTGGGTGGCTCCAAATAACATAAATTTATTGTCCCACAATTTGGAGGCCAGAAGTCTGAAACTGAGGTGTTGGCACGGTTGGTTCCTTCTTGGGAAATCTGAGAGAAAATCTGTTTCATGCCTGTCTCCTAGTTTCTGACAGCTGTCATCAATCCCTGTCATTCCTTGGCTGTGACACCATCACTCTGAGAGGTGACACATCTCTGCCTCCATCATCACATGGCATTCTCCCTGTGTGTCTGTGTCCAAATCTCTTGCTTTTTTTTTTTTTTTTTTTGAGATGGAGTCTTGCTCTGTTGCCCAGGCTGGAGTGCAGTGGCGCAATCTCGGCTCACTGCAACCTCCGCCCCCTGGGTTCAAGCAATTCTTCTGCCTCAGCCTCCTGAGTAGCTGGGATTACAGCCATGTGCCACCACGTCTGGCTAATTTTTTGTATTTTTGGTAGAGATGGGGTTTCACCGTGTTAGCCAGGATGGTCTCAATCTCCTGACCTCGTGATCCGCCTGCCTCAGCCTCCCAAAGTGCTGGGATTACAGGCGTGAGCCACCGCACCCGGCTCTCTTGCTTCTTTTAAGGACATTAGTTATTGGATGAGGTCCACCCTAATGATCTGATTACATCCACAAAGATCCTGTTTCCAAATAAAGTCACATTTGCAGGTCCCAGGGCTTAGGGCTTGAACATATCTTTTTGCAGGGGGCACAATTCAACCCATGTCATCTTCACCATCAGCATCATCTTTGTCATCATGATCACTGAAAATCGATGTTAAAAAACCCACCAAGGCTGGGCGCGGTGGCTCAAGCCTGTAATCCCAGCACTTTGGGAGGCTGAGATGGGCGGATCACCAGGTCAGGAGACCGAGACCATCCTGGCTAACACAGTGAAACCCCGTCTCTACTAAAAATACAAAAAACTAGCCGGGTGAGGTGGTGGGTGCCTGTAGTCCCAGCTACTCAGGAGGCTGAGGCAGGAGAATGGCGTGAACCCGGGAGGCAGAGCTTGCAGTGAGCTGAGATCCGGCCACTGCACTCTAGCCTGGGCGACAGAAAGGAGAATCCGTCTCAAAAAAAAAAAAGAAAAAAAAAAAAAATCCCACCAAGGCCGGGTGCAGTGGTTCAGGCCTGTAATCCCAGCACTTTGGGAGGCCGGGGTGGGCAGATCACTTGAGGTCAGGAGTTCGAGGCTAGCCTGGCCAACATGGTGAAACTCCGTCTCTATTAAAAATACAAAAATTGACCAGGCATAGTGGCTCATGCCTGTAATCCCAGCACTTTGGCAGGCCGAGGCAGGTGGATCACCTGAGGTCAGGAGTTCAAGAACAGCCTGGCCAACATGGAGAAACCCCATATCAACCAAAAATAAAAAAATATTAGCTGGGTGTGGTGGCAGGCACCTGTAATCCCAGCTACTTAGGGAGGCTGAGGCAGGAGAATTGCTGGAACCCATGAGGTGGAGGTTGCAGTGAGCCAAGATTGTGCCATTGCACTCCAGGCTGGGTGACAAGAGTGAAACTCTGTCTCAAAAAAAAAAAAAAAAAAAAAAATTAGTTGGGCATGGTGGCGTGAGCCTATAATCCCAGCTACTCTGGAGGCTGAGGTGGGATAATTGGTTGAACGCAGGAGGCAAAGGTTACAGTGAGCTGAGATTGCGCCACTGCATTCCAGCCTGGGCGATAGAGTAAGACCTGTCTCAAAACACACACACACACGCCCCCCAAAACTGCATTATCAATCAGCAAACTGAATCTGCTTGGTTTCATGTGGAATTGCCACCTTGCCTTAGTAGTCCACTTTGACTCTAGAAAGGTGGTGATAAATTTGCAGGATCCCACCAGGTGCAGCGGCTCATGTCTGTAATCTCAGCACTTTGGGAGGCCGAGGCAGGCAGATCCCTTGAGGCTGGGAGTTCAAGACCAGTGTGCTCAACATGGTGAAACCCCGTCTCTACTAAAAATACAAAAAATTGGCCAGGGGCTGTGGCTCACGCCTGTAATCCCAGCGCTTTGGGAGGCCGAGGCGGGTGGATCTTGAGGTCAGGAGATCGAGACCATCCTGGCTAACACAGTGAAACCCCGTCTCTACTAAAAATACAAAAAATTAGCTGGGCGTGGTGGCGGGCGACTGTGGTCCCAGCTACTTGGGAGGCTGAGGCAGGAGAATGGCGTGAACCCGGGAGGCAGAGGTTGCAGTGAGCCGAGATCACATCATTACATTCCAGCCTGGTGACAGAGCGAGACTCCGTCTCAAAAAAAAAAAAAAAAAGAAAATTACCGGGGAGTGGTGGTGCACGCCTGTAATCCCAGCTACCTGGGTGGTTGAGGCACACGAATCACTTGAACCTGGGAGGTGGAGATTGCACGTAGCAGAGATGGAGCCACTGCACTCCTGCCTAGGTGACAGAGCCAGACTGTCACAAACAAACAAACAAACAAATAAACAAACAAACCTGATTTGCAGAATCCTGGGAGAGACAGAGAAAGGGCTCTGCTTCTCTAACTACAGGCATGCATTCATCGCCTGGGTGTCTTGTCAAAATACCTACCCTGCTTCAGCGTGCTCGGGGTGGCCTGACATTCTGCATTGCTGTCAAGCTCCCAGGGGATGGCTTTGCTGCTGTCCACAGATCACACTGTGAGTAGGGTCTGATGGTTTTCTACCATACAGGCCTCTGCCCTGCCTAAGGCCCAAGCACCTTTGAGGAGCCTGGCCACTCACCCTCTTCCTCCCATGACCTTTATGATAGCAAGAGCCAGCCTAGCAGGTTTCATATGTGTCACTTTTCCCTTAGGTAGTCCCAGCTGTGACATCTTTCCCTACCTAACTGGTCCCCCTGTGTAGTGTGTGCTCTTCTTAGCCTCCATTAGTATTCCAGTGAGCCCACCTCGCAACAGTGAGTCGTATCAGGGAAGGCGAGAGGAAATTTAGCATAAAGGAGGACTGCAAACACATCAGAACACAAAACACACACATTCAGCCAAAAGACCCCCTTTCCTGGACTCCATCCAGACCCGTCCCTTTATTATTTTTGTTCTCTTTCCTCTTTAACTAGATCTTGCCTGAAAACAGCCTGGGCGTTGCTAAGGGAACGCCTTAGAGCCTCCCTGAACACATCATTGTTTAATTCCAGCACAGGCAGCCCAGAGGAATTTGCTATTTGTTTAAGAGATGAAAGCCTCAAACGTCCACACATTCTTCTCCAGCTTCACTCCCCTTTAACTGTATGGCCCAGCCAGAGTGGAGCACATTGGGTGGAGGGAACTCATGCGACCCAACAAGGTAGTAGGTACTCTGTGGATGGTCCTTGCTATTCAAAAACAAAGAGATCCAGGATTTCACTTGATTGGGTACTGGGGGAAGAACTGTCTTCAAGTGATGGTATGAGAAGGACATGAAGGGAGAGGAAAGCCTCTCAGCTGTGTTTACCCCAACCTCAAATCTGTACAAGGGAAATTGACCCAAACTTCCCTCAGGGCCTCGGTTACACAGACTGTCATTCAAGGAAGGGTATCAGACACCCCACTGAGCAGCACACCTAACCTGTACATATAACACATGAAAATAGGCAACAGGCCGGGCATGGTGGCTCATGCCTGTAATCCCAGCATTTTGGGAGACCAAGGCGGATGGATCACCTGAGGTCGGGAGTTCAAGACCAGCCTGACCAACGGTGTTTCTCAACCCCGTCTCTACTAAAAATACAAACTTAGCCGGGCATGGTGGCGCATGACTGTAATCCCAGCTAGTTGGGAGATTGAGGCAGGAGAATCGCTTGAACCTAGGAGGCGGAGGTTGTGGTGAGCCAAGATGGCACCATTGCACCCAGCCTGGGCAACAACAGCGAAACTCCGCCTCAAACAACAACAACAACACAAACAAACAAACAAGAAACAAAAGAAAACAGCCAACAAGGCTCTTGAAGGCTGGCTTCCAAGGGATCCAGGGATCTTCCCAAGCAGTAAGAGCAGAAATCAGCTGAGTGCTGGCCTTTTGGAGAGTGGATGTGATTTGAGGGTTTAGGGAAGAGCTTTCCCCTTGGCCCTATGAAGTTTTCCTGAAAATCACTGACATGAAGCAGATTGATAGGAGAAAAGATGTACACATTTATTTAACATGTAGACACGGGAGCCCGCAGCATGAAGACCCCCCTCGCCAGTGAGATTCAAAAGCTTGTATTCCAACCTGACAAAACAAGTTATGGACGGGGGAGAACAGGAATTCTGTTGGGGGGATTACTGGGGAGAATGAATGGATCAGGAAACAGAGATTAACCAGAAATAGTTCTCTTTGACAGCAAAAGGGTCTGTTCAGGTGTGGTTACATTCTTGGTCTTACAGAAAGGGGAAGAAAAAAACAATTATCTGGATCTCAGGCACATAAAGGAGCTTCAGCTTCTTTGGGAGACACGATGGGAGTGGGGGAAAGGTCAGAGAGACCTTGAGGCTTCCGCAGTTCTGCATGTCGCCTTGCCATATTTTGGGGTATCAGTTTCTGAGCCCCCAAAAGGCAAGGAGGTGTTTCAGGAATCCATCCAGGTGCCATTTAACAGGATGTATCAGTAACCCAATGTGTCCTGTGGCACCTGCTAGGTAGGGGTGCAGAGAAGCACTGTAACAGAGCCCGGAGCTGTACAGCCTTGCACCTGCAGCTTCTCATTCTGGGGAGAGAGCACTGAGCCTCCTCTCCTTTGCGGCCTCATGGCTCCATCCCTCCCGTCCCTGCTTTCCTTGCTTTCCTTCCAGGGCCATTCTCTGCTTTTCTTCCAGGGCCATTCTGCTTCTCTGCCAACCGTCACTTGGGTCCCCCTGGGCATTGGCTGCAGGAGAACCTGATTGGCTCAGGTAATCACCATCTCTTGGACACTGGCCAACCAATAGAGCAGCAGCATCCAGGTCAGGTGCCCACCCTTGGTCCAATCAGCTGTGGCCCAACTGCCGCAGGTCCCAAGGAGCAGGTGGTGTTTTTAAAGGGGGCTGCAGGTGAGCCAGGTCTTCTGGTGTCAACTACACAATACAAGTGACACTTTCAGAAGAATTCTAATGAGAGAGCCGAGTCTTCTACCTGGGACGTGTGATTGAATTTTTCTGATGTGATGGCATATGGGATAAAATCTCTCCTGTGTCATCCTGTGGAGACTTGGTGAAGGGCTCATCACCCACACATCCTCCTGTCATTGGAGTTGTGTTTTGGAGGGAGTTTGGCTGTGCTGACTCAGATTTCCGGGAAGGCACAGGTTCAGAAAAGAGGCTGCTCCTGGGCGCCGAGCCACCACTGGTTACCTACAGAAAAACTTGAAATTTGGCAGTGAATGGAAGGGGAAAGTGGGCTGACTCTACTGGAGTAACAGGAGCATCTGTGCACAGACCCAGAGAGACCTGTGCAGATGGAGAGACAAACACGCCAACACACGCCTTGACAGACTGTGCGGGAAAGAGAGATCCTCTGAGAGCCACAGAGAGCCACATGTAGGGAGAGCCAGAGAGATAGAGACACAGACACAGAGATAAACACTCACATGAAGCAACACACAGTGGCACACAATCATTCACCGAAGCAAGCACAGGGCTCTAGGGAGCTTGCAGCTCAAGTGGAGCCAGGCTAGTGGAAGTGAACACTGCATTGTCCCTTGATGTGGGAAGCTGAGTCGTCTGCTACAAAAAGGAAAAGGCCATTTTCCCGATGATCAGGATTTCATTGTAAAGGAGTTGCTGGGCTTATCTCAAGAAAGGAGGGGCCGACAGGAGTCAATATAATCCATTTTCAGAGGAAACTGTTCTCTAAATTTGAGTCAATATAATCCATTTTCTTTCTCGCTCTCTCTTTTTTTTTTTTTTTGAGATGGAGTCTTGCTCTGTCACCCAGGCTGGAGTGCAGTGGCAGGATCTCGGCTCACTGTAACCTCTGCCTCCCAGTTTCAAGCGACTCTCCTGTTTCAGCCTCCCATGTAGCTGGGACTACAGGTGCGTGCCACCACGACCGGATGATTTTTGTATTTTTAGTAGAGACAGGGTCTTGCTATGTTGGCCAGGCTGGTCTTGAACTCCTGACCTCAGCTGATCCACCCACCTTGGCCTCCTAAAGTGCTGGGATTACAGGGGTGAGCCACCGCGCCCAGCCAGTATAATCCATTTTCATAGGAAATTGTGTTTTCTAAATTTGAAAAGCAAAAGCCAAAAAAAAAAAAAAAAAAAAAAGCAATAGAAATACTTTTGGAGAAGTTGCCAAAATGCAGACAAGTTCTAAGCGTCTGTTTAGGCTGTGGCTCCAGCACTCAGAAAGGACCCCACTCCGGGAACACTGGGGCAGTGGCCCTGAGAGGGGTGTCTTTACAGTGCTGTGACACTGGTCAGAGCCTGGAGAAATGGCCAGTCTAATCAAGGCCCACATTGCACAGAGAGATGGCTATTGTCTGTCTGTGGTTTGCACTGCGTAGCCACCCACAGGAGGGTTGAGCCGCAAAGGAATTGGATCCTTACTGTGTTCCAGCCATAGCCAGGCCCCAGGGGCAGGGCCAGTACCTGAACAGCTGAAGAAGGAAATGGATAAGTTGTCCTGCAGTAAGATGTGGAGCTCTGGGAGGCTGAGGTGGGAAGATTGCTTGAGCCTGGGAAGTCGAGGCTGCAGTGAGCCAAGATTGTGCCACTGCACTCCAGCCTGGGTGACAGAGCAAGAAAAAAAAAAAAAAAGTGGAGCTCACACTTGAGCCTTGGGGCTGCCATGTCTGGAAGGAATCTTAGAAGTTTTCTAGTCCAACTTTTCCTTTTTTGCTGGAGAAAGCTGAAGCTGAGGGGCTAAGTGATTCCCCTGAGGCCCTGCAGTAAGTTAAGGATGCCCTGGCAGACTCATTTATTAAAGGTTGGTGCCCCTCCACCTAGGCCAGTTTTTCCCCTTGGCGGGGGATCAGTTCTGTGGGTGGGGACAAAACCTGACGATAGGTACAAGGATCTCTAAGAAGGCTGATGAGAGGGTACTGGAGAACAGTTAAAGGAATATGTGCCTCATTTTCTGTAAGATCTCTCCTTTGGGCCCTTGATAAAGACTTTATTTTGGTCACAAAAAGCATAGGGTGGCTCAAGCGACCCCTTTCTCAGTCATAGAAAAACAATAGAAAACATAAACCCTGCAGAGTATAGGTGATCTGGAGTCCCAGAATCAGGAAGACAGTGAGAAGAGACAGTCAAAGGATGGTATTCATGGGCAGCCTCCCAGCTTCCTCCTCCCCCAGTTGCTTGTGAATCACCAGTTGCTTGTTGATTTGGATGCAAAGTGGCATCTGGTGGGAGAGGGATGAGCAATTCATCTAGGAATGAAAGGATAGGGATCTCAGATTGGTAACAGAGATCCTCCTTCACAACTGCAAAAGGCTTGCTGGACAGAGAGGTATGTGGAAATCTGAAATTCCTGGCTGAGGTTAGCTTCTGGCTAAGCTCCTGATGGAACTTATCCATGATGTCCCCGCCTCTTATTCATGTTCCCACACTGAACACACCATGACTATCACCATCGGTGCCCTCACTGCTCCCTGGATGGGAAGTCAGAGGATGTGGCCAAACTCTCCTCCATGCCGGGAGGTGGTGGGAATGTGGCTTCCAAGTTCACGGTGGTTTGCCTGAGGTCCTGCAGAGTCCTCAGAACCCAGGTGTCCAGGCTCCCTGTCACATTCACCCGAGAACCCAGGGAGTCTGGGAGAGCTGCTCTTCCCAGAAAGAGCATCACATTTACATCACTTAGGACCTGGGCCTGGGGCTGGGGCTATAGACAGAAAGGGAAATGCAGTGAAACAAATCTCGCTGGACCCCCTACCCCCTTAATGACTCCATTGGTCATTGAGATGAAAAAGCCGCAGAATTCTTTCAGCTCTCTTCCAGGATCTTCCTTTTGAATGCAAAGGAAGACTGGGAACTCTCCGCAGAGTAAAATGTGGGTCTCCATCTCAATGCCCAGAGACAAAAGCCAAAAAATGTGAAGAATTTCCAAAGAGCCTCCTTCAAACGGCATCTCCTCCCACCTCTGGCTGTGCTCCACAGGCGCCGTGGATGGGAATGGCGACTTTCTCCTCCAGGCCCAGCTTGGCCTGTTGCCCACTCACTAAAAGACTGGATGAGGAGAAATGCAATCAGGCATGGCCCCACTCAGCCCATGCACTTGTCCTCATGTAAGAAGATACTTCTGTGGCCCGGCTGACTGATGGGCCTTGTGCGTGGTTCTGCCGGTACGTGGCAGGGACGTTTCCACCAGGCAGTGCACACTCTTGCACTCCTGTCCCCAGTGGGAGCAGCCCCTGGGCGGGCGGGTCGAGCAGACAAAACACCCCACCTGCGCCGGGACGGTGGAAACTTGTTCACTTTCCGAGGACCCTTTAGGAGGAGCACTCACTTGGCTCAGGGCTCTTTTGTTCTTCTCCTTTGGAGGCTGAACAAAAAAAAGAATAAGCTGCTGTTCTATCGCAAGGATTGAAAAAGAGGCAGGGAAAGAGTCCCAAGAATTCTCTCTGTAAGACGTCTTGAAGAGACTGAGTGACGCTTGATGTGGCAGGGGTCCTTGGCCATCTGGGTAAATATCTGCCGGCCCTCGCTCTGCCAGCTTATTCCACCCTGACCTCTTCTCCCTTCTCTGCAGGACATCGAGTTCTTTGGGGGTCACTAGGATCCCTCAGACGGTGAGAAAAAGCACAGAAGATGACAACTCATAAATAATCTTAGGGGAGAAGTTGGGAGTGATAAGAAATGGAGTACACAACCCGTAGAGGGCTGTTCCAGTTACCACATGACAATATTAGGGGAGTCGCCTCCCTCTCTGCCAGTACCCGCCTGGTTGGTGAACTTGCCTCCAGCTCTTTTTGCTCCCCTCTGGCAGACAGAATACTTTCCCTGAAGTACTGACTTAGTGGTGCTATTGCCAACTTCAGACTCTGCAGTAGCAGTCTATAGCTGCAGTGCCTGGTCCAGGGACCTTGGTGTGGCCCCAAAGGCCCCCCGCAGCCAGGGTGTCCTCCTCCCAGCCTCTACAACTCACCCTGCGAGGCCCTTTGATGTGGCCTTTTGACCTGGCCACCCACATCCACCACACTTCTCAATTATCCCACACCCCCAATTTCAATATGACATTTCACAAACTCCCCACACCTTCTTCACTGCACGTCCTGCTCACTGCATTCGTCTTGTGGCTTGGGTCACTTTTCCTCTTGGAAGCTTTTTGACAAACTCCACCTCCCCTCTTGGTGTCCGGCAACCCGGCCTCAGAACCTGCGCTGCTTGCCACTCTGTTAGTTGCTTACCCTTGGGCCAGTGAGGGACCTTAGGGCCTCTTGTTTCCTATGAAATGGGAATAACGACTACTCACCTTATAGGTTGTAGGGACCAAGGGAAGTCTAACAGGGTCTGACTATGTTGCCCAGGCTGGTCTTGAACTCCTGGCTCAAGTGAGTCTCCCACCTCAACCTCCCTAGTGGCGGGAACTACAGGCATGAGCTACTGTGCCTGGCCAATTTTTTTTATTTTTTGTAGAGATAGGGTCTCACTATGTTGCCCAGACTGGTCTCAAACTCCTGGGCTCAAGCCATCCTCCCGCTGCAGCCTCCTAAAATGCTGGGATTACAGGCGTGAGCCACCACGCCCGGCCTGGTTTTTTTTTTTTTTTTTTTTTTTTTGTGACGGAGTTTCGCTCTTGTTGCCCAGGCTGGAGTACAATGGCATGATCTCAGCTCACTGCAACTTCCGCCTCCCGGATTCAAGCAATTCTCCTGCCTCAGCCTCCCAAGTAGCTGGGATTACAGGCATGTGCCACCACACCCGGCTAATTTTGTATTTTTAGTAGAGACGGAGTTTCTTCATGTTGATCAGGCTAGTCTTGAACTCCTGACCTCAGGTGATCCGCTCACCTTGGCCTCCCAAAGTGCTGGGATTACAGGTGTGAGCTACTGCGCCCGGCCTCCAGCCTGGGCTTTAATAAGCCCCCCGGATGACTCTGAGGCACATTCAAGTTTGAGAGCCACTGCTGTGTTCTGTTGCTTGGGACACGAATGGTCTGCAGAATAGTGAAGGACTCCGACTCACCAAACTGCATGTGCTTCAGAAAGCCAGGCGGCTAACTCGCTAGCCTGATAAAATCCCTGTCCGCAGCCTCATTCCTCAGCCCTGACTCTCTATTCAGTCCCTAGAGACAGGTGTCTTTTAGAGGGCTCTTTTTATCCCCTAGCTCATTGGAAGAGGAAGAAAGTTTTGTCTGTACACTTTGTCTGTGCATGTCCTCTTGTTGACATTTCGTGGAGCCAGGGGCTCAGATGATGGTCGGCAGAGGGGTAGTCAGGGTGCTCCTCAGCCCTGTCCCTCTGAGCTGGTGTCAAGATTTCCCAGGAGGCAGACAGAAGGCGGCACTGGGTGGAGAGAGGGAATTCAGGCAGCATGTCTTGGCCTCTCTGGGAGCCAAGGGGGAAGATCCACCCTGCACCCAGCAGCTTTCCTCTCGGAGCAAGGGCTGCCTGTGTGGCCAAGAAAGGCGAGCCTGGCATGAATGGAGACCTTGTGCCAAAGACCTCGCTGGAGCCGGGAGCCGCAACACAGGGGCTTTTCACAAGGAGCCTTACAACAGAGGCAGCATTGAGTGTGACGGTGGCTAGCGGGCAGGCGTGGGGTCTGGTGGACGCGTGGCATCGGTAGAACAACATTGCTGCTCCTCCTGACCCTGTCTCGGCTGGGGGTGGGGGGGCGCTCCTGGGTCTCTTCTCAGAGGGGAATACACTAAGAGTCATGTTGTCTCTAGCTGAAGCTGCCCTGACCCGCCTCGAGGGTGTTTGAGGCTCTACAGGGACACAGAATGTGAGTACAGGGGTCAACGTGCGCGTGGAGTAAGCTGGTGGGCCGGACACGAATGGGTTAAAGACAGCTGCTTGGAGACATCGCCAAAGCATGATTCCACTGGGGCCTAGGCTACCAGCAAAGGGAGGGTGCCAGATGCCTCTGTCTGTTGAAGGGGGATGGAATCCCAGTGGGCCCCCTCTGAGGGGTCATTGAAAGGTGACAGAGAGCTGCAGCCTTGCTGAGGGGCTGTGCAGGGGCTATGAGCCAGGGACGGAGGCAACTGCCCAGGGGCAGTCAGGATCGGAAGACCATGGGGATAGGGGTGTGGTGGGTCTAACACTTCCAAAGGAAAGGTTTAATACTTCCCCATATATAGACACACCCTCTCTGAGTCCACCTATAGCCACCTTCTTTTTTTTTTTTTTAGAAGACAAGGTCTCACTCTGTCACCTAGGCTGGAGTGCAGTGGCTTATCTGTGACATGAAGAAGACACCTCTGATTGGGCCTGGTGGCTTATGCCTGTAATCCCAGCACTTTGGGAGGCCAAGACGAACAGATCACTTGATGCCAGAAGCTCGAGGCCAGCCTGGCCAACATGGTGAAATCCCGTCTCTACTGAAAATATAAAAATTAGCCGGGCGTGGTGGCGCATGTCTATAATCCCAGCTACTCTGGAGGCTGAGGCACCAGAATCACTTGAGCCTGGGAGGCGGAGGTTGCAGTGAGCTGAGATCATGCCATTGCACTCCAGTATGGGTGACAGAAGGAAACTGTCTTTTTTTTTTTTTTTTTTTTTTTGTGATGAGATCTCACTTTGTCACCTAGGCTGGAGTGCAATGGTGCAGCTTCTGCCTTCCATGTTAAAGTGATTCTCCTGCCTCAGTCTTCTGAGTAAGCTGGGATTACAGGTGCACGCCACCACACCTTCCATGTATTTTTGTATTTACATTTATTTTGTATTTCCATGTATTTTTGTATTTTTAGTAGAGACGGAGTTTCACCATGTTGGCCAGGCTGGTCTCGAACTCCTTATCTTGTGATCTGCCCATCTCAGCCTCCCAAAGTGCTGGGATTACAGGCATGATCCACCGTGCCCGATCAGAAACTCTGTCTTGAAAAAAAAAAAAAGAAAGAAAGAAAAAGAAAAAAGGAAAAAGGAAAAAAAAAAAATCTTCAAAGACTGAATCCAAGGCCAGAAATCTGGTTGGGCAATTCCAGGCTAGCTGACTTTCTGTGGTTCAAGAGGTACTGATCATGGCTCACTGCAGCCTCAACATCCTGGGCTCAAATGATCCTCCCACCTCAGCCTCCCAAGTAACTGGGACCACGGGTGTGTGCCACCACACTCAGCTAATTTTTAAATTGTTGGTACAAATGGCATCTCTCATATTGCCAGGGCTGATCTCGAACTCCTGGGCTCAAGCGATCCTCCCGCCTCAGTCTCCCAAAGTGTTGGGATACAGGTGTGAGCCACTGTGTCCTGCCCAGCCAACGCTTATTTACCCAATGTGGTTAATCAGTGAATTCGCCAGATCCCTGGCTTCCTCTCTCTTTTTGAACCTGTTCTTTTCTAGGGTAACCAAGTGTCCCAGTCTACTTGAGACCAAAGGATTTCCCAGGACACGGGATAGGCATATATGCACACACACACATATGTCCAGCATTCTTCACACTCATTTCTTTATCTGCTCCAGTAGAATGTGGCCTCCTTCAAGGAAGGATTGCTTTACTTTTCTGTATCAGCTGCCACATGGAAGGTGCAATAAATATTTGCTGAGAAACAAATGAGCCAATTAATTCCATCCAGGTGAGAGAATTAAGAAAGACTTCATGGGCAAGGGGGCCTAACATGTTGGCTTGGATAAACCAGGGCGAACTTGAGCACTGGCCTTGTGGGAGGGAGAGGTTTGGCATCAAGTAGAGGTCAGGCCTGAGTTTCTCCTGGTTGTCCGCCCTCCACCCCAACCCCTGTCCTGCCCCTCCTGTCTCCACGGCAGCCCTGAGTCAGCTCTCCTGGGGTCTGTTCCCTGGATTCAGGCTGGGCGACTGTGGCAGTAGTGTGGTGGTGATGCCCTCGCTCCTTGGAGCTCATTGACAGGCAGGCTCAGGAGATCTGGGAGCAGTCCTGGAGGTCTTACAGGCCCAGCCCTCTGAGATGACAGCTGTCTTGGGGTCACTTGATTTTTAGGAAAAATGCTGTTGTGTTTTCAGTCCTCTACCAGAGACAGACAAACACTCCTGGCCAGGCCATCTTGGGGCCTCCCCTGGGGCCCTGCCCAGGCCTCTGAGTTGGCTGATAGACTCTCACAAGCTCAGGTTTGGGGGTGGGGTGCTGAGGAGGCCTCTGAAGAAAAGACTGGGGCCTGACATGGTGGTTTACGCCTGTAATTCCAGCACTTTGAGAGACCGAGGCAGGCGGATCACCTGAGGTCAGGAGTTCAAGACCAGCCTGTGCAATATAGTAAAACCCCATCTCTAGTAAAAAGTACAAAAAGTTAGCCAGGCATGATGGTGTGTGCCTGTAATCCCAGCTACTCAGGAGGCTGAGGCATGAGAATCATTTGAACCCAAGAGGTGGAGGCTGCAGAGAGCTGAAATCACGCCACTGCACTCTAGCCTGGGTAACAGAGTGAGATCCCATCTCAAAAAAAAAAAAAAAAAAAAAAAAAAGGCCAGTCGCGGTGGCTCACGCCTGTAATACCAGCACTTTGGGAGGCTGAGGCAGGCAGATCACGAGTTCAGGAGATCGAGACCATCCTGGCTAACATGGTGAAACCCTGTCTCTACTAAAAATACAAAAAATTAGCCGGGCATGATGGCAGACACTTGTAGTCCCAGCCACTCTGGAGGCTGAGGCAGGAGAATGGTGTGAAACCAGGAGGCGGAGCTTGCCAGTCAGCTGAGATCAGGCCACTGTACTCCAACCTGGGCGACAAAGCGAGACTCCGTCTCAAAAAAAAAAAAAAAGAAAAGAAAAAGAAAAGATTGAGGCCAGAGGGGAGCAGAGGGCAGGACTCAGGTGAGCACCAGGCAAAGCTAAGGCCTTGGCCACTGGCAGCTTTTGGTCCTTCACAGGGCTCAGCTAAGTGGGGCAGGAGGAGGTGCCTATATAATTGCCAGGAGCAGCCACTCAGGCCTCCCTGCACCCTGCCCCGCCTTGTGAACCACGTTCGTTCTTTCTCTTTCCCTCCCTCTCTTTTCTCTCCAACCTCCCAGGTCTTGGCAGTCTCCCAGTTGCCAGTCCCTGCATCTTAGCCCAGGAGAGGATGCTGTGGGTCGAGGGAGTCTCCTTTAAGCACCCTAGCTGCCCCGTTACCTGCTTTGTTTTTCTTTGTGGTACTTATTGCAACCTGAAATGAATTATTTGAGTACCTGTTTCATGCTTGCCCCTTGACTTGAATGGGATGAGAGCAGAGATGAGTTGGTTAACTGCTAGCTATGCCCCAGCACTTAGCTAGGTCTGATACCTCATGAGTGAATGAATGAGGCCAAATTTTCAGGCCCATACCACAGACCATGGCGATATAATGCTGGGCAGTGCCCAGGCTCTGGAAGGCTCCTAGGACACAGGAATGAGGGGTTGCGGGGGAAGGCCCCAGCAGTTTTTTTTTTTTTTTTTTTTCGTTTGGAGGCAGAGTCTCCCTCTGTCGCCTAGGCTGGGATGTAGAGGTGCAATCTTGGCTCACTGCAATCTCTGCCTCCCCAGTTTAAGCAATTCTCTTGTCTTAGCCTCCTGAGTAGCTGGGACTACAGGCACCTGCCACCATGCCTGGCTAATTTTTTGTATTTTTGGTAGAGACAGGGTTTCACCATGTTAGCCAGGATGGTCTCAATCTCCTGAACTCAGGCAATCCACCTGCCTCACTCGGCCTGCCAAAGTGCTAGAATGACAGGTGCGAGCCATCATGCCCAGCCCTCCCCTGCAGTTCTACAACTTCTTCTTTTAACCCAAAGGGAGCCAGGGAGAACAGAGGAGGTTCTGGGGTCCAGGGGAATTAGCAGCCCTAATTACTTGCCTCCTTTGGGAAGTGGAACCTGAAGACCCTCCTGCCTTGCTTTTGGCATTTTCTCACCAGCCCATTCTACCAGTGCCCATGCTCCTTTGGTCCAGAGCACCGAGTTTCTTCTGGCCCCCAGCTCTGCCTGTTCTGTGGCATGGCGAACTGCCCTGGGAGGGACCGTGACAACCCTGTGCCCATACTCTTCTTTATAGCAGAGCAGACAGACCCAGGGCGGTGAAGTTGTTTGTTCAAGATCACACTGTTTGTCATTGGCAAAGCTGAGAACTCATTGATTTATTTATTCATTGGACACATATATTTATTGAATCCCTAATGTGTGCCAGATACTTTCCAAGGCACTTGTGACACAACACTGTATGAAACAATATGACAATACCATTAGTGTAACAACGAAACAGAATTAACAATAACTACCTTTTTTTTTTTAACTTCTTTTTTTTTTTTTTTTTTTTTCCTGAGGCGGAGTCTCGCTCTGTTGCCCAGGCTGGAGTGCAGTGGTGCAATCTCGGCTCACTGCGAGCTCTGCCTCCCGGATTCATACCATTCTCCTGCCTCAGTCTCCCGAGTAGCTGGGACTATAGATGCCCACCATCACATCCGGCTTTTTTTTTTTTTCTTTTTTTGTATTTTTTTAGTAGAGGCAGGGTTTCACCATGTTAGCCAGGATGGTCTCGATCTCCTGACCTCATGATCTGCCTGCCTCTGCCTCCCAAAGTGCTGGAATTACAGGCGTGAACCACCACGCCAGGCCAATAACTACCATTTTTTATAATGCAATGAGGTGCTTTTTTTTTTTTTTTTCTTTTGAGACAAAATTTCACCCTTGTGGCCCAGGCTGGAGTACAATGGCACGATCTTGGCTCACTGCAACTTCCGCCTCCCCGGTTCAGGTGATTCTCCTGCCTCAGGCTCCCAAGTAGCTGGGATTACAGGCATGTGCCACCATGCCTGGCTAATTTTTTGTTTTTAGTAGAGACAGGGTTTCTCCATGTTGGTCAGGCTGGTCTCAAACTCCTGACCTCAGGTGATCCACCCGCCTCACAAAGTGCTGAGATTACAGGCATGAGCCACGGCGCCTGGCCAATGCAATGAGTATTGTACTAAGTGCCTCATATATACTGTTTCATTTATCTTTACAACAAAACTACAAAGTAAGTCCTCATTTCAGCTAACAAGACCCTGACCTCAAACCCTGCTTTTACTGCTCCTGGGTTACATCTTGGTTTGCTAGGTTAGAACACTTTGGTCTTGGCTCCCAGCCCAGCACTATTTCTACCCTACCATTCTGTCTCTCTGTCCTTTCCTTAGCTCTGTTCTCTATCTGGAGAGCAACTGTTATTTAAAGGTCAAATTTGTGTCTTCACATAAAGTATAAGCATAAAGTCAAGGATCCCTATTGTTTTGTAGGCATTAGGAAAGACATTATAACATTCAGAGGTGACAACAAAAGAAACATGATTCCTAAGCCCTACTCGCACTGGAGGATGAAGTAACAGAATAGCCTACCCCTATCCTCTTCATGGGTATATGACCCAAGGGAAATGGTGGAAGAGGAAGAGTGCCTAAGGAAAAGAGAGTGTAAAGGAAAGAGGAGCGGAACACTTGTAAAACTGGCGGCCTTGGGCTGGACACGGTGGCTCATGCCTGTAATCCCAGCACTTTGGGAGGCCGAGGTGAGTGGATCACCTGAGGTCAGGAGTTCAAGACCAGCCTGGCCAACATGATGAAACCCCATCTCTACTAAAAATACAAAAAAATAGCCGGGCATGGTGGCAGGCGCCTGTAGTCCCAGATACTTGGGAGGCTGAGGCAGGAGATCGCTTGAACCCGGAAGGCGGAGGTTGCAGTGAGCTGAGATCACACCATTGCACTTCAGTCTGGGCAACAAGAGCAAAATTCCGTCTCAAAAAAAATAAATAAATAAATAAAAATAAAAAACCTGGTGGCCCTGCAGATAGGAGGTAGGAGGTGAGAAAAGAGAGCCATCGACAGAAAGGAAAGGACTGGCTACTGAGGAAGGATGACGCCTGGACTATGAGGTTGGGAGTCGATGGTAAGTTATGGTATATGCAGAGAAACAATGGCATGCACAAAGATCACTGGAAAGAGTTTAATAGAAGGACCATTTACAGTAGGTGGGTAAGGGTACAGAAAACCAGCAGGAGATGGCACAGTATAATAACAACAGCTGGGAGCCATTACCGTCCCCTGGCTTGAGGGGAGAGGAAAGGGGATCCAGAGAGACAGCTGTCCAGAGGGGGCTGCCTGGCGGGATTGCAGGGAACCCCAGTGACCTGGAGAGAGGAGCCAGCGGAACATGTGTCTTGGTCTCTTGCCTCCTGCCTTCCAGTTTCTGGCTGGTGTTTCCCACTGGCTGAACCCAGTCCAAAGCCAGAGGGAAGCCCCATTTGACAGTCCATAGAAGAAAGTTTTGGAGAGAAATAGTTTCCTCAATGTCTGAATTCTATATCAGGTTGGTGCCTTAGCACAAATTGAGGCAATGGTCACCACTGTAGCAGCTGCCTTGTATTATTCACCATTGGGTACTCGCAGAAAAAAGAATAAGAAGCCCATTTCACTTAAAAATGTTTTTGATGAAGCAGTAAGAAGCATTAATTTTATAAAGTCTTAACCCACGATTCTTCCTGTTTTTCCATGTGATGAAATAGGAAGTGTGCATACACTTCTAGTGCCAAGCGATGAACGATGGTTGTCTTAAGAAAAAAGTATGTATCACTTTGGGAGGCCGAGGCGGGTGGATCACCTGAGGTCAGGAGTTTGAGGCCAGCCTGGCCAACATGGTGAAACCCCATCTCTACTAAAAATACAAAATTAGCCAGGCGTGGTGGAGCATGCCTGTAATCCCAGCTACTCAAGAGGCTGATGCAAGAGAATCGCTTGAACCCGGGAGGAGGAGGTTGCAGTGAGCCGAGATCGTGCCATCATTGCATTCCAGCCTGGGCAATGAGAGCGAAACTGTCTCAAAAAAAATAAATAAATAAAATAAAATAAAATAAAAAGAAAAGAAAAAAAGAAAAAAGTATGTATTTTTTTTGACCTGTGAGACCTGTGAGCTGAACTAGACCACCATTTCTTCTTTGGATCTTATTTTTTCTACTTGAAAGAATGACAAACTGTGTTTGTTCAGACTTGGATGTTTTGCAGATACTTTGTTGAAAATGAACAAAGTGAGCCTGTCACTTCAATAAAAAACAACTGATAGTATTTGTGGCCAATTATAAAGTTTCAGCTTTAAAGCAGAAATTAGAATTTTGCAAAACTTGTATCCGCTGCTGTGAGTGTGATGGCTGGCTGATACTGAAAGCCTTTTCAGATAAGATTGGTGTTGATGGTAATGAATACAGCTTTTTGATATCACACAAAATGGGCCCATACTTGGAAGCTTTTTATAATGTAATGAACTAATATTTTTCAAGTGACCAATGCATGAGATTAAAAAAATCATGCATAGACAAAAGATTCATTTAAAGTACAAGAGAGACTAATGCGTTTTATTGTATGAGGGTGCAAAATGTTCACTGATGTGGTTTCAGATTCCACGTTGCAAGCTACCTTGAGGAAATGACCACTTGTTGGCCGGGCGTGGTGGCTCTTGCCTATAATCCAGCACTTTGAGAGGCGAGGCAGGCGGATCACGAAGTCAGGAGATAGAGACCGTCCTAGCCAACATGGTGAGACCCTGTCTCTACTAAAAATACAAGAAATTAGCTGGGCGTGGCGGCGGGCGCCTGTAGTCCCAGCTACTCGGGAGGCTGAGGCAGGAGAATGGCGTGAACCCGGGAGGCGGAGCTTGCAGTGAGCCGAGATTGTGCCACTGC